>NW_027529525.1:586980-663338 GCF_008692635.1 Crocuta crocuta | reverse complement strand
GATGGAGTTAGAAAGCAGATAAAGTTGAAGAAGAAGTAGGGAGCCACACCACGTGGAAGACCAATATATGGATTGGGAATTTTCCCAAGTTAGACAAGAAGGCACTGGAAGGTTTTGTGCAGAGTTTGACATGACTTGACTCAAAAGTACCTCTTTTCAGGGCCCCTGGGTGGCTCAGTCGGTTAAGGGTCCTACTTCAGCTCAGGTCATGATCTCACAGTTCATGGGTTCAAGCCCCATGTCTGGGTCTGCACTGATGGCACAGAACCTGCTTGGATCCTCTGTCTCCCTCTCTCTGCCCCTCCTCTACTCCTGCTCTCTCTCTGTCGCTGTCTTTTTCTCAAAAACAAACAAACAAATAAACAAACAAACAAACATTAAAAAAGTACCCCTCTCCAAAAGACATGAACAGACACTTTTCCAAAAGAAGACATCCAGAAGGCTAACAGACACATGGAAAAATGTTCAACATCACTCATCATCAGGGAAATACAAATCAAAACCCCAGTGAGATACCACCTCACACCTGTCAGAAAGGATAAAATTAACAACTCAGGAAACAACAGATGTTGGCAAGGGTGTGTAGAAAGAGAGACACTTTTGCACTGCTGGTGGAAATGCAGNATCAAAAAGAATGAAATCTTGCCATTTGCAACAAAGTAGATGGAACTAGAGTGTATTATGCTAAGCGAAATTAGTCAGAGAAAGAATATCATATGACTTCACTTACATGTGGAATTTAAGAAACACAACAGGTGAACATAAGGGATGGGAAGGAAAAAAATAAGATAAAAAGGTAGACCATAAGAGACTCTTAAATACAGAGAACAAACTGAGATTTACTGAAGAGATGTTGACGGGGGGGGATGGGCTAAACGGGCTAAATTAGGAGGGCACTTGTTGGGATGGGTACTGGGTGTTATATGTAAGTGATGAATCACTAAATTCTATCCTGAAACTATTATTACACTATATGTTAACTAACTTGGATTTAAATATTTTTTTTAAAGTACTCCTCTGACTTCTATGTGAAGAATAGCTTGGGAGGCCAAGATGGATTCAGGGAGGCCAGTACTAACAAGCAATAAGAATGGTTTGGACTAGAGGTATCTGGGTGGTTCAGTTGCTTAAGTGTCTGACTTTGGCTCAGGTCATGATCTCATAGTTCATGGGTTCAAGTCCTGGGTCAGGCCATATGGTAACAGCTCAGAGCCTGGAGCCTGCTTTGGATTCTATGTCTCCTTCTCTCTCTCTCTCTCTCTCTCTCTCGATGTTCCTCCTCCACTCACAGTCTCTCTCTCTCAACAATAAATAAACATTAAATATTTTTTAAAAAGTAGTTTGAACAAGGGTAGTGTTGTTGAAGCTGTTAAGCAGACGTCTGATTGAGATGTTTTCAAAGCAGGGCTTATAGAATTTGCTGGTGTAACACAAGGCATGTGAGAGAATGAGAGGGGTCACAGATAAGTCCAATATTAAAGGCTGAGAAACTGGAAGAATGGAGGTGCCAATTATTAAAATGGGGAAGACTATGGGATGAGGTGGTTCAGGCGTTGTGTAAATCCATAGGTTTTGGGTATGTTCACTTTATGGTTGCTTATTAGATATCTAAGTGCAGAGGTCTAGAAGGCATTTGAAAACAGGAGACTGCAGTTCAGTTCAGGAAGTGATCCAAGCCAGATATAAGAACTTGAGCATCATTAAGGAATGGATTATATTTAAAGACTGTATGAGGCTATCTAGAAAATAAGTAGAGAAGTTGGGGGTTTGAGCCAAACATTAGGAGACTGCAGCATCAAAGAATGGAAGATGAAGAACCAGAGAACATTGTGGAGGAGTAGACAGTGAGGTAGGAAGAAAATCCAGAGTGTAACTCACCAGGGACTATGAGAAGGAAGTATTGCAAGAGGAGGGGCATGATCAATTACACAAAACTTGCTGGCAGGCTCAATGGGGACAAAGAAAAGACTGAGTCATGGGTAACTTCATCAAGAGACATTTTGGTAGATTAGTGGCTATAAAACTGTTTGGAATGCATGTAAGAATGAATAAGAATAGAAGTGTACACAATTACAGGAAAGTGTTTTGACCAAAGAGGTGATCAGAAACCTGGGGTAATAGAAGTGATCAGATTTTGGGTTTTTTAGGTGAAAGATATCATAGCATATTTATATACAAATGCAATTAAGGTTTTCAAAGATTATATTTCAAATTTTCGTTGCATCACGTCCCACCATTTAGTAAGGTCACTAACATAGTGATTTAAAACACGGTGATTTTCTCAATTTTGTTCCCTTTGTCAAGTGCAACTTACTTCAGTGTTCATTAATTTTCTGTGTATACAAACTTGTAGATAATAGTTTATAATTTACTATTTGAGAGCACCACCTCTAATCAGACTGCCTAAATCTGAATTCTGGCTCTGTCCTTTATCTGTTGAGTAAACCTTGGGTGATTTCCTAAATGTCACAGCAACTCAGTTTCCTCAACTGTACAATGAAAATAATCTTTATTTCATAGAATTGTTCTGGGGACCAAATGAATAAATACCTCTGTACTACAGTATTAGAATAAGACTCTCCTTTTTTCAATTTTTTGTCATGTGATATGTTAATAGAATAGATATCAGAGACTTAAAATGAGAATGACCCCCTTCTTCCCACACCACACATGCAGATTTATAAACGAAATTGTTACAGAACTTTTATGTCTAGGATGTCGAATAGACAGGAAGAGGGGAGGGAGAGTGGTGAGAAGGTTGGGGAAGAGATTTCTTTGGAGAGGACTGATCCATACTGCGAGTTTCTCTCTTTCCCACCCTCAGGAGCTGACACCTTCCAAAGCCAGGCCTAATGAGGGGATTTTAAGGGTTCATTCCAAAACTCTTGAAATGTGTTCTCTGCAGTTGGGACACAGGGAGAATGGGTATTTGAAAGCTATGTGGATGAATGGTAGGCCTACCATAGTGAGGCCTCAACCCTGGGGGCGTAGAAGGCCAGGAAGGAACAAGCTCAGTTTCTGTGGCAGACAGTAGGCATCATTACTGGGACAGGCGGGTGCGCTTATATTTTGGCATAAGCACCTCATGGTCAAGTCTTCTGGACAAGGAGTAGGCACAAGGTCCTCCAGGAATGGGGGTGAGGGGACTCCAGAAGAAGAGACAGACAGGGAGTTACCAGATGCTTGAGACCAAGGAGGGAATAAATAAGAAACCACAGGGTGGAGGGTTAGCATCAGTGGGGGAAGGAACCTGATTGAAGGCAGGGTCCTGGTAAGGGTTCTAAAGAGCTTGCCCAGGAAAGACAGACTCAGCTCTGCCCATCAGATCCAGAGAAAGCAAATAGGAACTGTCCTGCTTCGTAATCTTTCTGCCTTTTCATCTTCTACTTGAAGGGGAGTAAACAGCAACCAGAGTGTGGGGAGAGGGTACTAGTAAAAGGTTGAAACTGGTTTCCATTGCATTCTGACCTGAAGGTGGCTGGGAGTTATAATTTTAGAGCCAAATCCCCATCCAAAGACAGGGTCAATTACTCCAGTGAATAAATCTTAATGGGGTGATGAAAAACAAAAGCTGCATTTTGTTCACAGTCCAAGCTTCATACTGTTCAGTAGAACTCATACACATGTAAAACTCTTAGAATAGTACCTGGCATGGAACAAAACTCGATAAGGTGAGCAATTATCTTTGCCTCTTATTAGAGGATCTCCAGAGGGGCCACTTAACTCTCCAGGCCCTTTGTGTAATTTCCTCCAATCTTACGCCATTCCTGAAACCACAAACTACACTATTTGTGTTTAAGGGCAACAAGTGGAGATTATTCTTCTCTGAGCTGATTGGTTTAGTGAATGCCTGAGCGTTTTTAATTTCCTACTTCCTAGTAGCCCAGGGGACTCTTTGAAGATTTTAAAAAATATCATTAGAGACTGGCCCTGGAAGAAAAACAAAAGACAGCAGCCTCAAGATACAAAAGCCTCATTAAAGAGGCAGCATTGCTCATCTTGAGTTGAAAAGCCTTTTAGAAAAGCAAAGGAACTGTTGCATCTCCTAGAAGGAAAGAGGTACCGAGTCACAAATGACTTAAGGTGGAACCAAGGGGAGACAAAAATGGGAAATAAGTGACATTTGTACTTGAATCTGTTTCCTTATCTTTCTTTCAGCACTTCTCAACATATTCCTCTGCTCTCTCCAGGCCTCCAAGGTGAAATATTATGAACGTCCTCTTATCAAGGAGCATCATGAAATATATTAATTTCTCTTAAGACCGTTAATAACTATTCTTAGGAGAATTTTTTTAATGGGAGTCGTGAAAAACAACAATCAACTCACAATGAACTCTAATGTAGCCTTTGTGTAACAGAAATATGTTGGCTGTATCATTAAGACCTTCCAGATATTTCTCAGTTCACATCATATAAGTAACTGCCTGTTGATATCAATATCACTGTTGGTCAAGTTGTGACTTAGAGAACAGATGACCATGATGAAGTCCTGAAACAGAACTGAAGGCATTTCTGTTATTGGAGAGTTCATGTGACATTGTTTAGGCATTTGATTATTTTTTAACCAATGTGATCGTACTCCTGATAATAAAAGTAAACACACAGAGGGGCGCCTGGGTGGCTTAGTCGGTTAAGCGTCCGACTTTCGCTTAGGTCATGATCTCGCGGTTCGTGGGTTCGAGCCCCGCGTCGGGCTCTGTGCTGACTGCCAGCTCGGAGCCTGGAGCCTGTTTCAGTCTGTGACTCCCTCTCTCTCTGACCCTCCCCTGTTCACGCTGTCTCTCTCTCTCTCCTAGAAATAAATTAAAAAAAAAAAAAGTAAACACACAGAGACTTAATTTGTACTTATAATCCAGTTCCAGAATTCATCCCAAGGTTTGCAGAATAATTGAGAAATGAAAATATTCCATTTACAGCATACTTATAACCAGACTACAAGCTCCTCAAAGACAAGTTATTAGCAATCTATGCACATAAGCCTCAACACATAATGGGAACTCAAAAAATATTTGCTGACTTATTTTTCCTTCTTCCTGACAGTGAGAATTTCATGTAAAGCTGTCCACAAGAGATGGCCCTTGAGCCAGACCAAAGCAGCATTTGTGACTCTAAGTAGGTGGTACCTTACAGTCTTAAGAAGATGAATTTCAGGGGTGCCTGGATGGCTCAGTTAGTTAAGAGCCTGGCTCTTGGTTTCAGCTCAGGTCATGATCTCATGCTTGTGACTTTTAGCTCCGCTGGGAGGAGCTGCATGACGAGGAGCCCAGCGCCATGCTGACAGTATGGAGCCTGCTTGGAATTTTCTTTCCCTCTCTTGTCTGCCCCTCTTCCACCTAGTGCTCTCTCTCTCTCTTTCATCTCTCTTCTCTCTCTCAAAAAAAAAAAAAAAAAAAGCAAACAAACTTAAAAAAAGAAGAAGATGGATTTCAGAGTTAGAGAGAGACCTGGATTCTGAACTTGATGAGCTATTTAGCTTCTCTCCATCTTGGCTTTTTCTCTGTAAATTCAGTACACTCATATTTGTCTTTTAGAGATTGAGCACTAAATGAGAGGATGCATTTGCAGCATGGTGCCTAGTAGACAGTAGATACTCATAAATGGTAGATCATGAGAATGTAATCTTTTAAAATAATATGGTAGTTGTAGAAACTGAATATACCCAATGTGTTACTTTTGTAAGAGGCCAAAAAATGTAGGGCCTGAGTTTTTATGGCTGAGTGGGAGTAAACTTGGAGAAGAAGGAAGCTTCATGGAGAAGAGACATATGCACAATTCAAACCAATCTCACTTTAACAATTAATTATTCAGAAACCCTATGTGCCAGGCACTGTTCTAGATGCTAGGGGTTTCACAAGTAACAAAACTAAACCAAATCCTGTTATTGTGTTGTTTATAATGGGGTTGAGGGAGACGAAAATAAATAAGAAAAATACATAATAGATTAAAGGGAAATAGTATAGAACACCATGGAGACAATAAAAAAAGGGGATAGTGAGCTCCAGGAATAGAGAAAATTTGTAACTTTTAGTAGAGTAGAAACGACCTCCCTGAGCAGGTTACTTCTAAATAAAGACCTGGAGGAGATGAGAAGTGAATCATGAGTATATCTGGGAAAAGAGAGAACAACATATCTCAAGGACCTGCCTGGTATGGGGCTAAGTCGTATCCTCCAAAATTCACACATTGGAGCGCTAACCTCAGTGTGCCTGTATTTGGAGATAAGACCTACAAGAAGGTAATTAAGGTTAAGTGAAATCATAAAAGTGGAGTCCTAATCCAACAAATGTGGTGTCCTTATAAGAAAAGGAAGAGATGCCAAGATTCTGTGTACACAGAGGACCCAGTGAGAAGACAGCCATCTGTAAGCCAAGCAGAGATTTTTCACTTGAGGCTAACCCTGTCAGAACCTTGATCCTGGGTTTTGAGCCTCCAGAACTATGAGAAAATACATTTCTGTATTTTAAGGCACCCAGTTTGTAGCACTTTGTGATTACAGTTTGAGCTGACCAGGAGAGGCCCAGAGGCTGAAGCATGCCAGGCCAGACAATCTGTGTGGCTAAATCAGATTAAGCTGAAGGGAAAGTGATAAGAGGTGCAGGGCAGAGAGGTAACCCAACAAAGGAGTGGGGAGAGTGTCAGATGAACTAGCCCATGGTGAGGATTGTAATGTCTTTGACTGAGAAAGGAAGCCATTGAATGGGTTCAAAGAGGGAGGTGATAGTCTCTGGCTGCTTTAAAGACATGGGTACATGAAGCACTTTGTTAACAACTTGGTCTTGACAGATTAAGAGTCTGCAACAACATACAGTGAACTGGGAAGTGATGGAAGAGGTTTGAGGGATAGGAAGTCACGTTGTGAATGTCTTCTATGTACTTGGAATTCAGCCTTTTGATGTTGGGGTGCAATGAATTGGTTTTAATCATGAGACTATCTTGAAAACTAGTATTTTCTTTAAGTTTATTTATTTATTTTGAGAGAGGGAGAGCACACGCAGGTGAGGAACAGAGAGGGAGAAAGAAAGAGAGGCTCCATAGCAGGCTCCACACTATCAGCGCAGAGTTCTATGACTGACTCACACTTACAAACTGTGAGATCACAACCTGAGATGGAATCAAAAGTTTGACCCTTAACCAACTGAGCCACCCAGGAGTCAATAACAGCAGTATTTTAGTACACGCTTAGTACATGACCTGTTTTAGGTACTAGTGATGTCTTAGGGAAGAGAAAGAAGTCCAAAAGAAATAGGTGCTATTTTTTGAAGACACAAAGGCACATTTAGAAAAAACTACTTTTTTTTAACAAGAATAATGGAATAGCCTATTGTCAATTTGGCCTGTGGACTGGGTCAAACTGGATTGCTTATGGGAGGCAAATATTCCAATACTTGCCCGTTTCTCCTATGTCACCAGTCCCACGGTTAGATCTAAAGGAAGTTAGTGTAAGCAAATTGGAGGAATTCATGTGAGCTACGAAAAACATTTTATATGGAGCGTTATTAACAAAAGAACTGAGTTGGCAGAAGTTTGGCAGTGTACTTAACAATACATTAGGTCTAACAAAGGAACCTCAAAATAATAATCACCAACATGTATAGATTTGCCATAACAATCACAGACCTAATTAAAGCATAACAATGATGAACATATTTACATAGCTGATGAAGTTGATAGAGTAACATGGTGTTAGAAATACCATGATGCTAGAATTTCCAGGAGAGATTATATACATGCCTTTCATTTGAAAAATGAAGAACTAACCTAATTTACACAAAGCTGCTTGTCACATTCACATTCCGGGTGGTAGTATTAGCACTGTCTGAGATGTCCACAGCATGAATACTTTATTTTTAATGACTTCTTATGTAACACAATTTCAAGCATTCTGAAAACGGCAAGGCAGAGCCAATAAGGAGTAAATGTCTTGGGTATGTAGCTTTGTGTAGACCCTGGAATTGAAAAAACCTAGCTCTGCTTTTATTCACTAAGTGGCCTTGGGTGGGTTACTTAGTCTCCCTGAGACTCAGATTCCTCATCTGTAAAATGAGGAAGAGAAAGAAAGTGCCTTACCTTATAGTGTTGCTAGGAAGGTGAAATTAGAGAATACTTGTAAATAGCATTGGGACTGGTGTATAAGAATTGAGCAATAAATGAGAGTTATTGTTATTTACTGGGGTGGGAAAAATGAATTTGAAAATAAATTTCAACTTGAAATGGTGGTTAAACTTCCCTCAAAGGTTTGATGGAAAAATTAAGTTTGATGGAAAAATTAACTCAGTGAAGAACTCATTAGCCTAAAACCCTTGTCTTCAGATGAAGACTTATCACATTGCAACAGGAATGGGGTAGGGGCTTAGTATAGGAAAGACTCTTTTATTATCTAGTGTCTTATAATATGTCTCCTTCACTTTGCAGTGACAAGACCCTTGGTTTATTTCCAATATTTCTTCTGTCCCTATAGACTGTCTTATTGCTTTCAAAAAGAAAACCATAGACTTGGTAACTTTTATGATAGCAGAGCTCAGCCTCTTTGGGCAAGTCCCATAGTCAGTGGTATTTGGTACATAGTAGAAATGTGTGAAACAATCTTTAATTCTGGGTTTGCTCTAGGAGTACCATAATTAGTATTTGAAAGCACATTTTAGAAAGAAGGGTAATAATAACAGCTAACATTTATTGGATGCCAGCCACTGTTCTAATGCCTTTATATGCATTAATATCACTTGCATCTTCACAATGATAATGGCACCATTATCATTCCTATTATGTAGACAAAAAGTAAGCCATGCACAGTTCTCTTTTTCCTTGATCTTGGGACACTCCTTCCCCTTTCCATGATTGGGGAAGAATATGTGGGTTACAATCCCTTCATTAGACAAAGACCCTGAATTCCATGATTTTTAAATCAGATATGTTCTAAGCAATTTTTATCCCTTGGAAGTAATGACCTGAGAGCTAAAACTCTTTCCTCCCTTTCCCCCCTAGTCTTGCACATTTCTGCGGTCTGCTTAGCTTAGGCAGAGTTCCTTTCTTCTGCCACCTGACAGGCAGGAAGTAGCCCTGTGCTTGCTGGGACTACTCCAGCCCCACATTTCATTTAATCCATTCAGTCCTATACTGCTTCATGATCTTTCTACCTCCTCTCCGTATTATCAGCTCCGGGCTTTCTAGGAATAATGGTGTTCTACCCTGCTCCCTCAGTCTCTCTCTATTACCTTAATTACTCCCGTTAACAACTACATAATTAAATCATGATACTATTTTTTGAATATCTTTTAGGTGCCACAAGTTTCTCATGAGTAAACTTTAGAGAAGTTTCTCAAGTAGGTAGTAGAACCAGGTTTGAACTCAGAACTTTCCAGCTTTTCAAACAGACAAATGTTAATAGGTGTTATTGGAAAGTGCTTTCTGTAACTAATCCAGTTTGGGAAAGTGTCCATCTCTAGAAGATGCTCAGTGAACATTATTGGATTAAAGTTTTAAGAGTTTCTGCAAAAATAAGTATATTTACTCTGTTTAATGTAGCACATCCCAAATTTATTTGACTCTGAAATACTATTTTAGAGAGATTTGCAATCGCGTATAGCTCCTTGCAACATCATTGAAAAGCACTGAATTGTGCCACACTCCCTTTCAAAGACACCCTTCTAAGAGGGAGGAACATACATGCCATAAGTTGCCTAGATGCTTATAGGAGAGGAAGAAACTACAACCTCAAGGCTGAGGAAGGAAGGGAAAGAGAATCACAAAGGCCAGTGTCACCTACTTAATATATTTTGCTTGGAATTGGTCCTGAGCTGAGCTCTCTGAAGCCTAAGTAAAATAGTATTGTCATATTTGATCACAGATTTTGTGGCAATGATTTCCTCATAAAGTAGCTCTAAGTTGAAAGACTATCACTGAACAAAATATGAGAGAGTGCTTAATACCCTGGGTCCTACTACTTAACAGAGATTAGGTTTTAGAACATAAAAGCCCTAATTCAGTAATTCTTTACTATTATGCACCAGAAATTTCATGAAATAATTCTGATATCCAGAAAGAAATATTTTCACTGTGTTCCCTTAGGAATCATTCCTTTTCATGTTCAAAATATGGGCCTATGTGTCTTATAATTACTTGTTTATTTTCACTGCTTTCCATGGACACATTTTCTGTTAACATTTATGCTCAAGTGTTAGGCTCTTTTCATATTTTTCATACTGATAAACTTGATTATTGAAAAAAAAACCCTGAAGTTCAACTGTTTTTCTATGTGTGATAAACCAGTAACAGATTAATTTGAGGATTGAAATTAGAAAGAAAAACCCTAACACTTTGTCTGGCTAGTAAATCAGATTGTCTCTTAAGATGTACTATCATGATTACCCACTTCCCAGCCTTGGCTCCTGTTTAATTTTAGAGCTGTTTGGACTGAATTAGTGTATTGGAACTAATAAGTGTTAGAACAAGCTGAGGCTGATTTGCAGTGCTGTGCTCAGTGTCCAGGCAAGCCAAGTCTGTATTTGCAGTCAGGAATTCTGGGGCACATTTGTGACAAGTTTTAATACTTTGTGGTTTTTACACTCAAGTAAATATTTGGTTATTTGGTTCAAAGTTTTTTTCATAGGACACATTCATGTTACCAAGCTGCAAATGTAGCTAAAGCAAGCCCACTCCACTAAACTGCCATTTGTTTAGTAAAATTGCATTAACGCTTAACTGACCGGACTGACTCAGAGTATGAGCAAATCTGCACATCACCAGAGTATGGTACACACTACTGTCAAGGTCAAACATAATTAGAATCCTGAGGCCAGCGCTGCTGTGTGGATGCCACTGCTAACAAAGACTGTATATGTCCATGTGTGTGGGATGCTCTATTCGTGGTATACTTGTGATTGTGGAGAAGAATTCTACATTTTTTGCTCACGTTAAGTTTGTAACTTTAGAGCAAGTAGAAAACTTATCACCTCAGTCCTTAGCACTTAGTGAGGGCTCAGGAAATGCGATGCTTATTAAATTTTTGATCTGATTCCAAAGTCCTTTTTTTTCACCACAAACACGCTGTGCTCAGTTTCCATTTAAAATTTCAGTCCAGCGAGTGTGATATTACTTTAAGTTTATATTCACGCTTTGCCATTCCTACAGTGCTTTTAAAGCCTGGCCAATGGCGGAAAGCTCTTGGGGAAACCGACAGAAGCTCGGGCTGTTGAGGGTCATTGCACAGTCCCAGCACAGGCTCCTCTGGCCGACCAGACAGGAAGGCCCTGGAGCAAGTAGAAAACTTCTAAATAATGTGAGTTTACTTCATATCTTAGATGGAGTAAACATGCATTTTAAATTAATAAAATGGAACACTGTGTAAGGTCCCTACTATGTGCAAGGTACTGCACTAGAAACTGTAGGAGTTACAAAGACAAATAAAAAAGGGAACTTTCCTCCAAAAAAGAACCCACTCATGAGCATGTGCTATACCTGTGAAAAACGACCAGTCACTCATGGAAAAAAAAATGCATTGTTTCAGCTGGGCCTTAAGTGATCATGATGGGTAGAAACTGGGAGTGGAGAGAAAAGTATTAGCAATGAAACATGGTAAATCTGGGGGAAAGTGAGTGGTGTGTGGCCCCCTCCAGGGAGAAAAATGTAATTACCTCATGCCTTGCATTTCTTATTTTAGTAAAAAGAAATAGGTAATTTTTTTAAACAATTGCTATGTGCCAATTATTATGTCTAGTCCTGTACATGGTATATCTTATTTAATCCTTGTGAAAACCTTAATGAAATACATAAACTAAATATCCCCATTTCACAGAAGACCTTGAATCATGGAAAGAACAAGTGACTTCCCCCAAGTCACACAGCCAGTCGTCTGGAGAGTCAGGGGAATAATCTAGGTGGTCTATCACGTGCACTATCCTCACACAACATAATCAGACTTTTTTTTTCTACTTCTCTATAAGTGACACAAATCATCTCAGTCACACAGAGCTCTATATTCTTCCAGGGTTTGACTTCAGCACACATCTTCAGGATTCTGAGAGATACAGAATTCTGCTTCATCCAACACAGAAAAAAGTCACATGTTAAAACACCGAAGAAATCATGGGTGACTTCTGAGAGTCCTCTACACTGAGTACAAGCGTTGATAGGGTTACAAGTGGACTCTGCAGACCTGTCTGCGACACACACCATAGAAGTAGAGAAAGGTGAAACTGAAGTCATTTCTCCAGGTAACTTAGCTCTGCCTCTTTGTCACAGAAACTTCAATCCTATTTGACTCTTATAACTTGAGATTTTTATTTTTATGTTTTAAATGCCTAGATTATTTTTACAGAATAGCAGATGGAGCAGAAAGGATGTCCTGGTAACTAGTGACAACATGGTTTTTTGTTCCCTTTGGCGGCATTGGGGGGGGGACACCCTCTCCCAGGCTTTGACACCAGACGTTGGGGCATGTGACTCCTACAGATGTTCCCCGCTGCCTACCGTTGCCAGAAGTGTGGGCCTGCAGCAGATGCCTGATGGCAAGAATGCTTGGCAATGGCTCATATTGGCCTGGATATATATTTCCAAATCCAGTGGCACAGCAAGAGAGAGAGGTTTTATTTCAAATTCATGATGACTGAATTTATTGTTGTTTTTGGGTTTTACCCATATCAGGATTCATGACCTAGTCCATGTTTTTCAAGGTAGCTGAGTAACAAATGCTGTGGTCCATCTGTACATTGAGACTGAGAGAAAAATGTGGATGAGGAATAATCTGACTTGTGCACACAGCAACATACATTCATCTGGGGGGCAAGATGTATTTCCTATGGATTTATGACCGAAAGATTCAAAATTTTTTTTAAGTTGAGGAGATGGAACACAATGTGCTTGTAGTGTTCATATTTCTCTTTTGAGCATCTAATTTCTGGCACACATCCCATGTTTCAGGTTCTGTTGGCCTCTAAGTATACATTTCCCTCCTCAGTACTTGCCTCTAATCCTAAACTTCTCCTGTGTCTTATCTCTTAAGAAAATACACAAGTCCATGTATTTATCAAAAGCACTTGTTGACAGTGATACATGGGCTTAATTTTCAGATAATAGAATAAATCTCAGCTCTGGTGTCTGAAAATTTTAGGCAGATAAGCCCTATGCTCATTTGGTTTTACCCATGACTAGGAATATGTTGGACATAAAAGCTGGGTTAATTCCATCAGCTGAAAGTTAAGCCTTCAGCATCTCTAAACAGAAACCTATTTCTACGTACCAATGTCTCCTTTTTGTCTGATGACTTTGAAGCTGATTAGTGACTATGTATTAACACGTTACTTCTCTTAATCTAAGTCCACTTGATAGCAACTTTCTGGAGATAAAATCCTATATCAGAAAAGATTTTCTAAAGAAGGAAATTTCAGTCACTGTGGTGAACCAATGGGAGAAACATTTTGGGATGACAATGGAAATTTATCACCCTTCAATGATAAAGAAGAACTGAAAAAATATTAAATTGAACACACTGGTGAGATTTCAATAGACATTATAAAACACTAGCAAACCTGATTATCATGATTATATTTGAGAAAAAGATTAAAACTTTTCAGATGAAAACAATTAATTTACTAGATTCTTTTCTCTTACCGTCACAGTGAATTGCCGGGGACAAAGAAAGCAGGCAATATTATACACCATTAGTGCTAACAAGAACAAGAGAAGAGACATTTGGTCATCTACTAACATAACTAGAAAAACACGGTAGAAAAAATCTGGACAAAAATTTCAATTCACAAGAAGACAAGAAGATGATGAATTGACTTCATTTATATTTTTAAAAATGCTGCCCCTTCTAAGAACTGCACCTGAGAATCGGCATTTCCAAGTGTCTCCATGTGGATTTTATAGAAATCCTCCCAGGGAAGTGATATCAAGTTGAATCCTAATGGAGAATGCAGAAATATTTCTAAACTCTTTTCAGAAACCAAGCATGGAATGCTTGGGAAAATATACAGACAGTGAGCAGCAATTCAGAGCAAGGCTGGAGGGAAAATAAAAATAATTGAACAATGGCATACACTGCTCCTAAGCAATGCCCCCTTTAGGGAAGGCATTCACATGACAGTGTCAGTAGTGTGGATATTTCTGCTGAATTTATTCAGTTTTCTCTTCCAGGCTCATTCTGTATCCTTTTTCTCCTGTTCAGAGAAAGAAGATGCTAAAAGGACTGCCTCATCTTCTAGCTTCCAGTTGGGTTGTAGCCAGTGGGGATTTCCAGCAAGAGACTGCAGGGAACGAAGAGAGAGGTGGTGTTTTTCCTCAGATTCCAGCTCTAGGAGGAGTTGCAGTCTGGGCTGCGTTCCTCAGGAAACTTCATAGCTCCTGTCAGCCCTCAGCCTATAAATCTGCTTCAGGGCTCCAGTAATCATCATGCCCTCTGCCTGCCCCTTCTAATGACTTTCCCTGGTTACTGGGCCTGGGACCCTGCACTATTTATGTTGCTCCTCATATGCCCTGCCTTCATTTTTGTAAATGGTTCTTTCATTAAGTCTCCTCCAATTACCCAATTTGAGTGTTCCAAAAACATTTGGATATTGATTCATACAGGGTAAAAATATTACAAGACAAGGAAAGTAAGTGAAGGCACATTCCATACTTAAAGAATAAAGATGTGGCAAAATACAAGGATAATGAGAATCNTGGCAGAAATCTTAATCAGGACAAAATGTTAGTGTCAGATATTTGGATAAGGTAAATGACTTTCCAAGATGAAATTCCTTTAAAGCTTCAACGGAGATGAAATATAATAGACTTAGTTCTGAGTAGTGGTCAGAAAATGGCAAATTAGTAAGCAGTAACAGCATGATCAAATTCAACATTTTAATGTAAGGGAGAGGACCTAAAATAATCATTAGGAGAATACTTAATGATGGAAAACAAACAGAAACATCTGACAGAGATTTAAAATCTTTTCTAATAAAGTACTCATTAATATCCCAGGGGATGCCTTTAGTTCATTTAAATGCACCATAATGTAATTCCAAGAAAATAACTTGACCACAAGCCATGCATGACTAAGTGGCAAAACTATACACTTGAGTGAAGAAAAGAAACAAAAAGCCAAGACATTTTTTCCAAAATTAAGAAATTTTGACAGAAAATTAAAAGAATCTAGTAAAATGTGAAGGTGAAGTGCAAAAAGAAAATTAAGCCAAAAATAATTTGAGAGGCACTTGCAAAGAATTTCAAAATGATTAATTAAGTTAAATAAGTTATTAGAAGGTTAAAAAAAAAAAAACAGGAGATAAAACAGGGATGAAATGTGATCACTGAAGCTACATTCAGTGTAGAAAAGAAAACTCGGATAAAGATCATTCTATAAGACACAGAAAAGTTCTAGAACCACATATAAGTTGAACACATTGAATGTGCTGTACAAAAATAATATAAATAAGTCATCTTCCATGATCAATATTTAAAGTACTCAAGGTATGGTGCTGGTGGCCAAAGTATGTAATTTATGACTTTAATGACCAATGTGCTGGTCAATGTGACTCCCATGATAAGCATATAAGAGGGATCAACAGATTAAAGTAGTACTTCTCTGCCAGGCAAGCTGTTGGCAATGGTTATAAATTGTAGGATACTAATGCCCTATTGAGAATAACATGTTGGTAGAAAGTAACATTTTTCTGTAAGGCAAAATCTGCTCTGTTTCATCTACTGGATATGTTTTTAGCTTAAATGAATACCAAGCAGAACCAAAATGAAAAGAGAAATAAAGCAATGGAATAGAAAGAAATTGTTAGCTAGCCACTCTGGACCTAGCATTGGGGTAAGGATTCTAACACGTCCATTAAATACTGAGAGCCTTCCAGGGGTAAGAATTATTGTCTCCTTTTACAGAAGGAAACAAACTCCGTTAACTACATCATTAATTGGCTAAGGTTGAATTGCCATGAGGAAGTAGAATCCAGACTCTTGCCCAGATCTATCTGGTTCTAAGTATCTTGTTTATTTCAGTAAATTCATTTAGACTATTTAAAACTCTTTTTAAACAGATATTTAATAGGGACTTTAGGTTTTAAAAAACTGAATGACAGTCTTATTTGGACAGAGTTTTGCAAAGACAAGAAGCTGATTCAAAAATAAGAAAAAGAAAGGCTAAGAACAATCGGGCATTTCTATGCCTAGGAATCATTAACAGTGTTTGCTAGGCAGAATTCTAAGATGGCTGCCAGGATTCCCTGCCTCTCATGTGCATACCCTGAATAATTCTAGTGACAGAATAGTACGAATCTGACCCTCACAAGTAGTTCATGTCTCATGGTGCAGTTGACCTTAAGAAAGGGAAATCCGCGCCTGGGTGGCCCAGTCAGTTAAGTGACAGACTTCAGCTCAGGTTATGATCTCACAGGTTCGTGGGTTCAAGCCCCATGTTGGGCTCTGTGCTGACAGTTCAGTTCGGAGCCTGGAGGCTGCTTCAGATTCTGTGTCTCCCCCTCTCTCTCTCTGCCCCTCCCCCACTTACACTCTGTCTCTTGAAAATAAACAAACACTAAAAAATTGAAAAAAAAAAAAAAGAAAAAAAAGAGATTACCCAGATGACCCAGAAAGGTTCCAACATACCACTTGGAACCTTTCGAAGCAGAGATTTCTCTCTGGCTGGTCATAAGAGAGAGAATCTTCCTTGACTGCTGGCCTAGAAGGAAGCAAACACTCCTGTTTGAACTGTTGAGGGGGAAGACTCTGACAGCTGAGTGGGCTGCTGAACTGACGGCTAGTAGGAAAAGGATCCTGCCATCAACCCTTGTACTTGAAGAGAACTCTACCCAGATGGGAACCACAGCCCTGGGATGATAGCGTGATTGTGAGATCCTGAGAAAGAAACCAGTCTCACTGTGCCCAGACTTCTGACCTGCAGAGAAACATGAGCTAATAAATTGTTTAAAGCTGTTAATTTGTAGTATTTTATCATGCAGCCATAGGAAACTAATACGCAACACAAACTACTTCTGGAATTTGTCTTATCTGACATTTTTACAAAAGTTCAGGTGACTGAACAGTAAAATTACAGGAATGTTTTGCATATAGTAAAAGTTTGATCTGTGGGGAAAAACCCTGAATGGACTTTGAGTTATGTGGGCTGTGTGAAATGGCAAAAGTTTCAGTTTGGGCTGCAGGGAGGCCATTTCAGGAGGAATTAATCTAGATGGTATTTGCAAGATAATGGATGGGTCTCATCCAGCAATTATGATTCATTAAAGAGCTACAGTGAGCATTTTCATTGCTCCCTGAAGATATAGGCTCAAAAGGCTACTGTTGAGAAGACCAACATTTCTAAGCCTCCTGAGGAAGGGTGTTGGAAACTAGAATCAAAAGATCTGGAGATAAAATATATAGTTAATCCTTTCCTCTGATAACATGAAGAGTCACCCTTCTTAAACATCAGGAAATGCTTAAGTGACAGACCACGCCCCCGGATGAGAAACTAAAGTGACCAATAAGCAAAACTTTCTTCAGAACCATATTCTACAATTATACTCTTGATCTGGAGAATTAAAGATTGAGGACGTATTCTCAAAGTTAATTTAAAAAATAATAAGGGACTTTATAGAAGGAGTGTTGGTGACAATCTGAGAGTCCAGTCAGTAGGAAAGGATGTTTCTTTCCCTTTTAGGGTATTTCTTCCATGTCCTGGAAATTACACTAGTGTAACACTCCTGACCTCTCTCTATCATCTTGGTCATCTTTGGAAAAGTAGAGAAATTTGTCTGGTGGATAAAATTGATATGATATATTGGGCAGGCTTGAATCAGCTGCTCTTTTTATTCCTTAAGAATAAGCCTGACCAGGGGCGTCTGGATGGTTCCGTCAGTTCAGCATCCGACTTTGGCTCAGGTCATGATCTCGCAGTTTGTGGGTTTGAGCCCCGTATTGGGCTCTGTGCTGACAGCTAGCTCAGAGCCTGGAGCCTGCTTCAGATTCTGTATTTCCCTCTTCTCTAACTCTCCCCTGCTCATGCTGTCTCTCTGTCTCTCAGAAATAAATTAAAAAAAAAAAAAAAATTAAAAAAAAAAGAATAAGCCTGACTAAAGAAAGCACTTTTTCTCCTCTGCATATTTCTAAATAAGTGGTAAGTGGGTAAAGCTACTAGGCCTCAGTATTCTGGGGCTTCATAAGAGGAAGTCTAAACCTCCCCAAAATAGAAGCCATAAACTCTACCCTTGTCTGTTTTTGGAGTCGTAATTCTGGAGTGAAGTTTTACTCCAGAAATCACATATTTTGTCTTACTTTTCCACTGGCTTAGTTAGCTGTGTGGTAGGGAAAGAGTGCTATTTATTAGGCATCCTTAAAGATCCTGACAATGAGCATAAATAAGGTAGTTCCTCCAAATGCTACAAAGAGGAATTCTAAAATTTGAAACGTAAAGCATAGTTTTGTTCACAATTGAAAGTATATTTAAGATATTTGTTACTTCAAGAAACGTACAGGGTGAAATTACAAAGAACTTCAGGAAGTGTTTAATAAATCTAATTATTATAAATTTTAAAAGAATGAAGGCTACGAATACATCCCCACATATCTGAGGTGATAAAACTGGGTTATTCTACCATTTTGTATAGTATCCCTAGTATATCTTAATTCATTTGCTCAATATTCATGCAGTAGTCTGAACCCCTGTGGTCTTTTTAATATTTGAAGAACTTTCCAGCACTGGAAATATTTCTAATGTTAGTGTATAAAGCAAGAAAAATCACCTGTAAGCCTCAACAGGAAAGATTCGTAATCTTAGTTCTCTTGTGTATTGTTTTTATTCACTACTAACTCTATAACATTGAGATTTTAATTACTAAATTCTTTTTTTTTTTTTAATGTTTTATTTATTTCTAGGAGAGAGAGAGAGAGACAGCGTGAGCAGGGGAGGGTCAGAGAGAGAGGGAGTCACAGACTGAAGCAAGCTCCAGGCTCTGAGCTGGCAGTCAGCACAGAGCCCGACGCGGGGCTCGAACCCACGAACCGCGAGATCATGACCTAAGCGAAAGTCGGACGCTTAACCGACTAAGCCACCCAGGCGCCCCTAATTACTAAATTCTTGATACAGAATGTGGATTTTACTTTTAGTGATCCCTCGAGGTGTTGTTAGGAGCACTTTAGCCAGTGGAAATTTATGACAAATAGTAACTAAACACAATTTTTTTAAACACAAATCTCCCCAACAAGACAGTGACAAAAGATCTAAAATGAAGACCTTGATGAATTTTCCAGGTTAGATATCTCATCCTCGTAGTTCCCTGGACCCAGGAATCAGACTAAATCATGTTGACTTCATCTAGAAAACACAATTTAAAACTGTCACTTTTTTTTGGTAGGAATTTAAAGAGTCAAAGGCAATGTATTGGACAATTCCAAAGGACTCTATTACCCTTTTATCTGGGATCTTTTCTGCACTTTTGAAAGGATTCTGCACTTTATTATGCCATTTACATTGACAGTCTACTTCGTGGAATTCTATTGTATTATTTGTACATGAGTTAACTTCCTAGTTTGAGTATAAGGTGAAATTATGCCATTTCTTTTATTTGTTTATGTTTATTAGAACATAACTCCTTTGTGCACACAGGCTTTGTTCAAATTTAATGAATAAATAAACTTCCCAGAGCAGGTGCCACCAGAAACTACAAGGCTATGCCTCAAACTGGACTCAGATCTTAAGTGTCTACAGGGGAGGGGTCACATTAGCCTACACACCCCTGGGATACTCCTTTATGATTTTTAGGGACTACTGTGTATTGAGTGACTTAGGGATCCTAACTTCAAGTAACAAGTCCTTGGCATAGTTCTAATGATAACATAAAATCATTATTACAAAAAGCAAGAAAAGCAAGGTGTAGTTTACTCTGTACTCTTTGCAGGGTTTTAGAAGGCTACAACTAGGATAAAACCCTGTGCAAGAAAAATGAGGGAAACAGGTGAGGCTGAAGATTGCAAAGACAGGTAGAAAATACAATCACGTCTGTGCTCTAATCAGAACATAACACACTGTCAATGTTTGTATGACTGTTTCTAGCACACTTTTCTGATCAAAGCCATTTTACTATGAAGAGCTATGACATTCTTTATAACAATGAACTTCATTCATTGTTATATTCAATGAACTTATAAGCTATGACATTCTTTATAACAATGAACTTCATTAAGTAGCATAGTTTCCTGTTGCTGCTATAGAAAATTACCACGATTTAGTAGGTTAAGACAACAGAAATGTATTATTTTACAGTTTTGAATGTCAGAAATCCAAGATGGGTTACAAGGGGTGGCGACTTGGTTGGAAGGTGAAGTCTGGGTAACTTTCTTTGGGCCGTCTTGTCATACCAAGTTTGATATTTTTACATGGATTTCATGTTTATACGGTGGCAGATTGAGGATAGGAGCTAATAAAACATTTGGTGTCAAACTTTTCTTCTCTCCCCTCAACTGAAACTCCTTTGGCTCTGCCATTGCTAGTGTTAGAAAATTCTGCTTAAAGGAATAGAAAAGAGACAAGGCAAGCAGTTTGGTCCCACTGTGTGGAATTTACCTGCAGATAACACTGACTGATTAAACAAGTCTTGTTCTCTTTGACGTTTTATCTTATCCATTCGTTCAATGTTAGCATGCCAGTGTACCTCAGTTTCACAGGATCTATGATTTAATACTCTTTACTCAAATTCTGTTTTCAGATGCTCATGTATACTTGGAATTTACTTAGTCTTTGATTAAACTTTTACATAGCAAAGGGGCACTTGGGTGGCTCAGTCAGTTAATTGGGCATCTGACTTCAGCTCACGTTATGACCTTGGGGTTCTTGAGTTCAAGCCCCACATCTGGGATCACTGCTGTCAGTGCAGAGCCTGCTTCAGATCCTTTTTCCCCCTCTCTGCTCCTCCCCTACTTGTGTTCTCTCAAAAATAAATAAAATACTTAAAAAAATAAAAAAATGAATTTTATGTAGTATAATAAAGTGTTCTCTTTTGACACACTACACTTAATGTAGGAACCCAGCATTCTGAAATAAACTTGATTATTTAGGAGATCTAATCCTGATAATATTATGAAAATTTTAGGTTTTAGGTTTCTCTAGTTTTTGTCATCTGCATATATTGGTTTTATCAGTATTTATTTCCTTTGTGTAGATTAGCAGCCTCATGGTGTCTATCAGTATTTAGAGTTAATAAAGCACTTTCCATGTAATCATAAAATTGTCTAATCTATTTGAGCAAAAACGTCCATGCATTTTAGAGTATTTATTTTTCTAGTTTCTTTGTCTATAGGATCCTATGTGTAAGAGAACTTAAAAAATAAAGATGTTCATCGCAGTGTTTAATTGGTAAAACAACAACAACAAAACATTCAAATAGAACCCAGCAGAAATTTCACATATGTGGATAAATTAGAATAAAAAGTGATTGTAAAAAGGAACTAGGAATATTTCTGTGTATTGGTATAAAACTGTATTCACAAGATGTAAAGAATTAAAAAAATCAGCTTGAAAACTGAGCATTTATGAGTCCATAAATTTTGCTAAAATGTGTACATGTAATTATGCATGCTTAGAATAGAATCTGGAAGGAAATACACTTCTACATCAAACTGTTACTAATTAAAAATAACATTGAATGCTTATTATATGTCAGGCTCTATTCTGAATGTTTTGTATGTATCATTTTATACACTTACACAGGAAGTCTATGAAATATTATTATCCTGAAGAAGCCGAATCACAGAAAGATGAAATAACTTGGCAAAGACATCCGGTTATCTAATACTATATTTTAGATATGAATTTTCAGAGGATTCTTACTTACCTCTACTTTGTTCATACACTATGCTAGGATGCTATAATGAATTGCATGTATTATTTCTTTGTGATTATGATAAAACAGAAAGGTATTTTTCATTAGGAAAAAAAACCCTATAAGGGAGGAAATCAGTTGTGAACATCTGGCTGCAGTTTATCTGACATGATACATTATTGAAAATGTAAGAAAACTGATCCTTGAAAACCTATCTTACTGAGTTTTTGAAATCCATTACTTTTGAAAATAAAATTAAATTAGATTTCAAAATTCCTACACAAATAATTGAATAAGATTTCAATGATTTTTTTAAGTGTTTGCATGCAAATTCCACCTTTTCCTAAAAATTAAGTTCACACTAAGCTGCAAAACATGTGAGATAGTATCTTCATTTTAAAATTAGTCCAAGGGCACCGGGCTGGCTCAGTCTGTAGAGCCTGCGACTCTTGATCTCAGGGTCATGAGTTCAAGCCCCATGTTGGATGTAGAGCTTACTTAAAAAATAATAATAAAGTAAAAAAAAATAGTCTATAAAATTTTAAAAGTACATAACATAAATATGATGCAACCACTAAAGGATTTTGTTAAAAATCACCTTGGTTTTAGTCAAATTGTATTGATGGATTCACAGAAAGAAACAGCTGGTGTTCTGATTATCTATTACAAACCATCCCAATAATTAGTAGTTAAAAATGACAATATACCATTATTTTGCATGGTTCTTTAGGCTAAGTTCTAGGTTCAGTTATTCAAGCTTAGTTTTCTTCATGTAGTTGGGGTTAGATTTTGGTTGTGGCTGCAGTCATCTGAAGGCCAGGCTGGACTAGATAAGGCAGAACTAGATATCCAACATGGCGCATTTCATGTGGAAGGTAGATGAAGGTGGCTAATGACTGGGAGTTTAAGCAGAGCTATAAACCAAAATGCTTACATATGCCTTCCCTAAATGGCTTATGTTTCTCATAAAAAGGTACCTTGGTTTCTAGGGGGACCATCCCAAGAATGAGTGGTGTTGTGAGCTTTACAAGAGGCAGAAAGTAGAAGGACTTTTACTTCTTAGCCAGGACAATTAATGGCTAAGCCCAAAAAATGGCTACAGCATCACGTCTTTCATATTGTGTTGATCAAACTGCCACAGGGCTCACCTATATTCAACAGAGTAGAGAAACAGACTCCCCCTCTTGATGGAACAGTGATAAAAAATGGGAGACAGAGGAAATATTGGTGCTGCTATCTTTGGAAAAGGCTACCTGCTGCAGTTGACTGAAAAGCAAACTGGTCTTTACAAAATACATTTGATTTATATTTGATGTAAAAAAAAATATGTCATTGACAAGAAATGGTTAAATTCCCGGATATATGAGACTGGTTACCACAGGTATTATCTTTCCTATTGATAGTGATTATTATAAATGATGCTGTATGTGTCACTTTAGAGTTGATCGTCTATTTTTAAATCACCTATTTGTTTTTCCTTTTAATTGTTGGTGAGTGGGAAATGGAGATGTGTAGAGTGGGAAGAGAGGCTGGCAGTAAATCCACAGAAAGAAACCATCAAACCATCACATATGTTTAAGGATAATTGCTGTCAATCTGTCAAGTTAATTTTTAAAAGAAGATCATTCTTTCTATACAAATATAGTAATATACATCTTTGTACCTGGTCATTTATAAAGCTTTTTCATATAAATTTCCTTTTTTAAGGTAGCACCAAATTTTTTCTGGATCAGGAACTTGAGGGATAAGTAAATTAAGTGATGTCCTTAAAGTAACATGGCTAACAATGGGAACTGAAGCACAGGTTTTCTGGTTCCAGGACCCTACACTTCTTTATTTTTTTTAACATTTATTCACTTTTGAAGGACAGAGAGAGACGGAGGATGAGTGGGTGAGGGGCAGAGAAAGAGGAGGACACTGAATCTGAAGCAGGCTCCAGGTTGTGAGCTGACAGCACAGAGCCCAACACAGGGCTTGAACCCACAAACCGTGAGATCATGACCTGAGCTAAAGTTGGATGCTTAACCAACTGAGCCACCCAGGTGTCCCCCTTTTTTCTTAATTTTTTTCCAGGACCCTGCACTTTGAATCAGAGTACATTTCTGGGCTTTTCTTTTTTAAAAAGTACATGAGAAAACAAGAATGAACAAAGACAGCTATGTAATTTTGGGCAAGCTACATGACCTTTTTAATCTGGAAAATAAATAAAATGGAGATATAATAACAGCACCTACCTTGTATAACTGATGGGAGGATTAAGCAGGAAAGTGTGATAAAGTCAAAGAGAATGTTTGGTGGATATTAGCTAATACTCCTGTTATGGCACTTGTTATAAACATTATATTAAAAAGACAATATGGTGCAACAGAACAAGTATGGCGTCAGACAGATGTTTTATTTTTTAATTTTTTAATGTTTATTTATTTTTGAGACAGAGGGATACAGAGCTTGAGGCAGGGAGGGTCAGAGAGAAAGGGAGACACAGAATCCGAAGACAGGCTCCAGGCTCTGAGCTAGCTGTCAACACAGAGCCTGATGCAGGACTTGAACCCACGAATTGTGAGATCATGACCTGAGCCAAAGTCTGATGTTTAACCTACTGAGGCACCCAGGTGCCCCAGACAGAAACAAAGAAATAAAAACACTTTCTGAGAATACCTTTCTGATATTATAATAGCCTGGGAAATCTTGTAGAACTTGTCCATATACTAGTCACATTTGGAAGACTGCACTATGGAAAAAGCAACTTCCCAAATCAGTAGTCTACTCCAAAAATGGCTTATCTCTTGCTCCTGTTAAATATAGACTTAGCTGCGAGTTATCTGTGGCTCTACTGCTAAATCCAGAACCCAGGCTAACAGTGCCATCACTGTTGGGGACACATTGTTTTTAATGGTAGAGAGAAAATACAAAGAGTCAGCCATATAATAGCTCTTAAAACTTTTGTTCAAATGTGATATATTTCACCAAACTCACATTTCATTGGCCTAAGACATATTGTATGGGTAAGCTCAACTTCAACTTGGCAAAGATACTTCTTAATTCTCTTATAGGAAGTTGATTAAAAAATTAGAAAAAATAAAATCATCTCTTGTAATCCAAGATGCGAATCATGTGACTAAAAGTTCCTGGAGGCAAAAATCATCTGAAATATTAAATTTTTAAAAGCATTTATTTATGTTTGAGAGTGAGAGAAAAAGAATGTGAGTAGTGGAGGGGCAGAGAGGGAGACAGAGAATCTGAAGCAGGCTCCAAGCTGTCAGCACTGAGACCGACGTGGGGCTCCAACGCATGAACCATGAGATCATGACCTAAGCTGAAGTCAGACAGTCAATTGAGACACCAAGGTGTCCCAAAATATTTCTAAACATTTGTTTCTCATTACCTAGCACACAACTTCATACATGGTAGGTGCTCATGAAATATGAATTGGTGAACTCATGACACAGGAAAAGACTAACGTGGGACAGATCTTTGCACTGTGACCTTTCATCTTCCCTTACTCCAAGTTGAAGAAGTAATGACTAATATTTAAATTTCTGTTGTTAACCTAGATGTGTATTCAAACATACTCAGAAAAAAAGAATGTTCTCATATGATTGCAGTAATAATGAATGAGAGCAAACAATTACAAGCAATTAGGTCAAGTTAAAGTAGTTAATTCATTCAACAAATAAGCTATTAGAAGTTTCTATGTGTCAGACACTGAACAAAATATTTAAAGATGAATAAGACTGAGGTATAGCCCTTGCCCTTAGTGAGGTATAGGGACACCTAATCAGGTCCATAGTTAAGTTTTATAGTGAAAGGTTTTGTAGATTAATCTATTATTTTAATTATAAGCTCCCAAGCTAAAGTGGGTAGATATGTCTGTGTGAGGGTATATAATTATTTTAGTACAACTTTGAATAGTCCACCTAATCTAAAGACAATGGTAAGTTTTTTCTAACATCCTTAAAAATAGGAGCTAGCATTTCACACAGAGATAGTCTGAAAAGGTCTCCTAAATCATGAGCACGTTATCTTTATACATTATTGGAAGCAACTATTTAAAAGTGCATTTGTATACGAGAGTTAGAGTTCAACCTTCAAATTCTACATCATCTTGTGAAAAGAATTTCAAATACTAAATTACTTTGATAAGACATATGTATGTGCAGAAAAAGTAACATGTAGTGCTTTAATTAGCACTTTCTTCTGCAAAGAGACCATATTCAAGAACTTTCCATTTTCTTTCTTTTTCTTAATATAATAAGATATAAGTCAGCTACATACCCAGAAGATACCTAGAAACTAATGAGGGTTTAGAGTGAGTACTAGTGGAAACAATAGATACATCTCCCAACTTAAGCATTAAGCAAATATTGAATATTAGTTAATTAATAAAATTAGAGTTTCTAAAATGTCTTCCTAATTAACAACTTGTTACATAAACAGGTGGCGTTTTTGATATTCATGATATTTACTAAATTACTTAAAATCACAAAAGACATTTTAAGTCCCCGATAAAATGTTTTAAAACATCCTTATAAATGCCTTATTGTTTTCACTGTGGGAACTGTTTCTGTGGTAAATTGACACACTTGATTTTTATGGATAGAAAATGATAGGGGTGCCTGGGTGTCTCAATTGGTTGAGCATCTGACTCTTGGTTTCTGCTCTGGTCATGATCTCATAGTTCATGAGTTTGAGCCCTGTGTCGGGTACTGTGCTGACAGCGCAGAGCCTGCTTGGGATTCTCTGTCTCCCTCTCTTTCTGTCCCTCTCCACTCATGCTCTGACTCTCTCTCAAAGTAAATAAATAAATAAATAAACTTAAAAAAGAAAAAAGTGATATACACAGTGATTTTTAAAATTATCATAACTTGAAGTTATTTACGTACATTGATGTAGATATCATTTTCAGAAGTTTATCAAAAGTGCATTTTAAAATAAATGTTTTCTCCTTCATATCCTATGAATAATTTTGGAAATAAATATAAAGAAGATCAAAATTAAGTTATTCATCCCCTGGCACGCCCACGACCAACTGAGGCCTGCACTGTGAGCAGTAGCTTCCTGAGACCCTTAATGTGCCTGCCACCCAGGGGCTCTCCTCTCCACAGCAGCCCTGCGGAGTGTTTTTTCTCCCAAGGGCTTGAGCTGGGATTTCCCCTTTTTCATTGTTCTTTTCTATCTTTCTACGACAAGGCTGTGTTCTTAATCTGAGTTACCTGACTCTTTTGTGGCATTTTTGAAAGGACTTTAACTCTTCTTCCTTTGTTCACCTCCTCCAGAACTATAGAGAAACCCAATTTAGGTGACAATCAAGAATCTTACTTTCTCCCTTAAGGTGCAATTACCCACTACATCATAAAGCACTGGGTAATATACATATTGTGGGTGATAGTATTAATGTATGTTTTGAGTTCAAAACCAAAACTCCTAAAAAGAAAGCATATCAACTATATTACTTAGAGCATAAACTGATCACAAATTGCAATGCACAAGGTATGATTAAAAATAAGTAAAAACATCCTATTTATATTTGAATAAAATTTTATGTGCCCCACTTTTACTATGTCATACACAAAAGGTATATTTGAAAAATAAAGTTTACTTTGAATTTCTTATAACTTTAAGGCTTTATTAAAGGAACCATTTTATAGATGATGTGTAGTCTGGTGAGTTATTATAGACAAATTTTTTTTCCTTTCCTTTTCTTTTCTTTTATTTTAAAGTTTATTTATTTATTTTTGAGAGAAAGAGCATGAGTGAGGGAGAGAGAGAGAGAGAGGAGAGAGAATCCCCAGCAGGCTCCATGCTGTCATTGCAGATCTCCACACTAGGCTCGAACTCACAAACCATGAGATCATGGCTTGAGCCGAAATCAAGAGTCAGGCACTTAACCGACTGAGCCACCAATGAACACCATTTTAGACAAATTTTAGTCTGTAAACAACCTAAAATAAATAAGTAAAATAAGTGAATAGTGTTAACGGCAGAAATTTACAAATGAGGATAAAAATAGTCACATTAATGTGCATTTTGGGGGAATTCACACCCAACTCAGAACTTTTTCTTTCTGCTTTGATCCACTAAAGGAAGATGCAAAGGAATCTGAATAAAGTGTATGAAGTTCTGATACAAAATAGAGTCTTTTCTTAAAAGTGTTTTACCTGTTTAAAAGAACAAATAGAGGGTTTACAAGTGGCCAATGTGTAGAACTCTTTCGACATCAAATGGTTTAGAAGTCATAGAACCACAGCATTTTAGAAGTCATCAAAGTTAGGCTCCTCAGTTAACAGGTGAGGAGGAACCTTAGCCAGAAAATTTAAGGAATCAAACTCAAAAATAATAGATAATTTCTAAAGAACTCAATTACAAGACTTTGTTTAAGAGTTCTAGGTCAAAGAATTCCAATCAGTTAGAGAAAAATCAATGTGAGATTCAGTTGTGATCAGTAGCAGAATTAATAATAAAGGCATTGACTTATACCAGAAACTCCATAAAATCCTCTCAATATTTGCCATTAATCCATGTACCAATATTACTATTTGCAAAGTCATTTTATTTTAGAATATTTAAACGCAAGGATATAAAACACAAAAGCTAATGTCTCTGTTGGTTTACTATTCCTATGATTTCACACTGTGCGGCCAGAAACCCATCAGCATTTTATATTATTTTTGAATTACCCAATTGGTTCTTTATGGCCATTGTCATTATCAGTCTTTACTGCAACCACTTTAAAATGAAAGCTTTATGTATGAACACAGAATGCAAGAAGAAAACAAGCTGGACCAAAGAAAAGATGCTCTATTAATAAGGAAAGGCAGCCCCAGTCCCATGTATTTGCATGGACTATATTATAGCTGAGCTACGGCTGGTTCTATTTGGGCATTGGGCAGGTAGTCTGTGTGGTGAGTGCCCAAGTACATTTGTCACAAATGATACTTACCAGATGTAGTCCTGAATCATGTGAACACAATTTACAATGTAGAGTTGTATCACAGAAATTTATCAGTTAACAAAAAAGGCCAGAAGTGTTCTCATCTTTGGAAAGGGACACCCAGTGTAGGCATTAGTTACAGTTTTCTAAAGTATTTGTTTTCTGACATATCAGCTTGACCTATATGTTTGTTCGTGATGAAACTGATTCTCTCTGAGGGTAAACTCCAAACAGTAGTGAGGATGCCAAATATAAGAATACTTCTTGTGTGGCAGCTAGCCAGAACATCGTGTGCTCAAAATGTGATAAATGCCAAATTGCATTGCCAGAACATTTATGAATTGGGAACCAACTTTTTCCTGTGATTAGAAGTTTACATTTTTGAAGCATTTCTGTGCTATTTAAAAGTTTCTTGTGAATATAAGGCAATGGTCAATCTTTCTTTTACCTCTTAGGAAGCAGCTAATTTAAAACCACCATATCAGAACAGGAGCGAAAGTAGCACACCATTCTGGCCTCAAGAAGACTTCAGGGATAGGAGAGGCCAGAGGCTGAAAAGGTAAGAGCCCTCTTAGTCAGGCTGGATACAGCTAGCAGCCTGCATGTAGCTGGATGGCCAGCAACCAGAATTAAAATGGAGACAGAGGGACAGAAAAGAATGTGTCATGATAAAATTGCTGTTGTTCAAAATAAAAATAATTTTATTTCTACAAATACTTGTGATTTAAAAATATTGCAGAAGATTAAAGGGGTTGTAATCAGACTCTTTAAAAGGTGACTACCCAGGCAATGGCTCATTTTATGATTCACCCTGCTTGAAATAACTAAGTATGAAGGGCATTTTTTTCCCAGTCTGTTAGTCTATGCAGAAGTGTTAGTTGTTGAAATGGAATGATTCTTATACAGAACCAGAGTAGTCAGCCAGCTTCATACTTAAAATATAGAATTGACATAACTTTTATTGTTTTATAATCTAAAAAAATCCTTTCCATTGAGTGTGGGATTTTATAGCATCAATAATTTTTCCTTAGTAGTAGATTTCTCTCAGGTCTATAGTTTTTATTTATATTCTAGAAAGACTGTACTTAGGCATCTAATTTATATTGAAAATTCATGACATACTGTGTATGCTTCCCTTTTCTTTTCTCCTGTAAGCACTTTATTTTCATTTATTTCTATTTTTGCTGTGGCTGTTGCTTTTGGCTATGAAGTAATAGTAATGGTTGTTATTTTTGCATCTCATTTTCTTTAAAGATAGTTTTTACTCTTAAGTAAAAAGGAAAACTTTGCCTTTGCCATGCAATATACAAAATTTTAATCAAAACCTAAATTAAATGTATTGATTTATAATGTGGAACATTTTATTAAAATATTGCTTGTACATAATTTAAAAGTTACATAATTGAGACAGGCTTCAATTCTAAGGATGTGGATTGTCAGGATAACACACAGGTCCTTCTATGTGTACCTTTTCTGCTTTACGAACACAGTGCATATCTCCTACATGGAGATTGGGTGTGCTGCATAGTATTTTGAATTGGCTGAGCAGAGGCTCTGGGATCAGTTCAAGCCACTTCAATGTACACAAAGGATCAATGAGTGGAGTTTTATTTACCCAGGAAAACATGGTCAGTTGTTAGCTCAAGATGTTGGAACGTGGGAGGCAGACTTGTCTCTCTCTGGGCTGTGCTCATTTGGGTGGGCTTTGAGAAAGCTCAGTATTGCCAAATGGTCAGAGAAAGACAGCCTCTGACTGAGAAGCCTCTGACTCTGAAGAGAAGCGGTTTTCTTAGGAATTCCAAATTAATGGGATCTTGCAAACTGGCTCTTCAATGTCTGTGTTACTTTCTTTGTCTTGGTCATGTTGCTGTTCCTGGGCCCTTAGCAAAGTCTGATATAAATGTTCTAGCATGAACTCAGCCCTTCTAGAATACATCTTCAAGTTGGGTATCAACATTTATGCCCGATAGCTCTGCATGACCATGGCAGTAGGGAATAACATTTGCCCTTGCGGAGACCCTACTGCTATTGCTACTGTCTGAGGATAAGGGTAGGTTTTGTTTTTTCTTCAGACTGTCACTTATCTGACTCAGAAACACAAGGTCACTTTTCTTAGGGTAACTGTTTTTGACACTTGTAATTTAAGCGACTGCCACTAAATGAAAGATGGCATATTCACAGAGTTTAAATGTGCAGTAATAAGCATTTCCCAAGCAGGGACAACTGCCAAAGGTTTGAGTTTGATCTTTGCCGCATATTATCTGAGGAAACTTGCTTTTCTGCATCTGAACACTCAGTTAATAGCAAGTCTTTTGTGGTTGGTGTTCCACATGAGATAATTTAATGACTGACATGAAAGTCCTGAATATATAAGCTGTACTGTTTAGTAAGCAGCAATTGATAACCATTCTAAGATATGTGGCAATTTATACATAATTACTCCATTTTGTACTGTATTTCTTGATTAATACAGTATGGAAATTCGCATCCTCCTGCAGACAGCTGCATGCATGTGTGTGTACACGTGCGCGCTCGCGCACACACACACACACACACACAGAAACATACTCATCTACTTCAGTAGTGGTTTTATTTGACCTAGAATACCAGTATGCTTTTTCTAGGTAATAGTAAATTTAAGATGAAATGTATCAAAGAATGCCCTTGCAATGATTCAACAACTTCTTATATTATGCCCTTGAATTTCCAGATTTAACTGATTACCTACTATTCTTTTAAAAGTGAGGTGATAATTGAGTTCAAAGTTTACAAGGTACAGACTGAAAAACTAACCCAGCTTGTTGACTGTCGGATGAAAGCATATAATTAGAGTTCTCCAAATAAGATCCTTTTCAGTAGTAAGAGGTGACTTCATGGCATTGTCTCCTTATGGTTATAGACAGTGTCTAATCTAATCATCCGCCAACTTACACAAAAACTTCATTCCTAGTTCTCTTTTTCCCTTAATATTTTCTTGTGCCTGGTGTTTACAGTGATTTATTGTGGGATTATTAAAGACAAATATTTTCCCAACAAAACTATTCTTTATCAGAGGCTTAAAATTTATCTAAAGTAAAGTTTTCATTGGGCATTCATTCTCTAATAGTAATACACTAGTGAAATTCAAAATACTTTCTCCCAAAACTTAAAATGTATATATTATATTTTCTCTTCTATATCTTCCTCCTTCTATAATTCACTTTAAAACTATTATTATCACATATATGTTGCTTCCTTGGTCCTGTTTTTCCATCTATTTTCTAACTTTCCTTTTTTTTTTTTTAAATCTCTCTTTCCAGAGTCTCTGTATAGCATGATTAAGACCTGTGCTTTTTTCTACCTAATTTACAGATATGAACCAGAGAGTTTAAATGACATGACCAAGGTTGAGGAACAAGGGGGAAATTTCACAGGTACTTAGCCAGTTAAAAGCATTAGCACAGAACTCGAGAGTGTTATATTTGCAGAATTGTTCTCAAAGAATTTTCTGAGCTCTGCCAACATAAAGCAAGCAAGTACCTCTGAGGAAATTGAGGTCCAGAGAGGCGAAAGAGAATTCACTAACCCCTAAAATTGGTATACAATTGATCTGCTCTGCTTTTCTTTCCTGGAAAACCTTGGGAAGGACCCTTGTGGTAAATTTAAAGAGACATTTATACAGCCTATCTCCCTTATTATATGTTACAGAATATTTTATGAGTGACCTTGACCACTAATTCTTTGTAACATTAAGGATGAGAAGGATTATTGGTTTAGGATTAAGGAAGTACAACATAACATTTTTGCATCTCAAAAATTACAACATTGTTCTATTTCTGAGGTTCATTTAAGGGCAGATGCCCATTCTGTTCATTTTTAGCTCCCTTAGATCAATATATCTTCTTCTGCATCAAACTTTTTGTCCCACATTTCATAAGCTTAGAAAATACATAATAGCTCTCTACAGTTTCTCCAAACCCCACTTGGTTAAAATAAGTTTAGCATTAAGTTAGACATGTGATTCAGAGCTTTTTTATTTCTGAAGGCTAATTCAGCTCAGCGATGGATTAGTGATGGCATATCCCCTTAACCTCCAAAGTAATTTGTTTTTATGTTCTCAGCCTGGAATCATGCCCCCACTATTAATATTTCATACCAATAAGTAAGGGCTTCAATATGCCCATCTGCTAGGCTGGCATAATGCCTGTTACCCATATCTAAATATCACCCCTAGGAATGAGTAATGATTTTCAGCCTCCTTCAGTTGCCATGGTAATTTTTTCCTACACAGTGCTTAGACTGGAGTAACATGTTTCTTTACTGATCAGCACTTGTTTAAGTAACATGTACAAATAAATTATTTTGTTTGAAAAAAACTGACTAACCCTAGGAAATGTTTCCATTTACATAAGTTAGACAACATAGGCTATTTTAGAGAGAGAAAGAGAGAGTGTGTGAGCAGGGGAGGGGCAGAGGTAGAGGGGGTGAGAGAATCTTAAGGAGGCTCCATATCCAGTGTGGAGTCCGATGTGGGGCTGGATCTCGCTATCATGAGATCATGACCTGAGCCAAGATCAAGAGCCAGACGCTTAACCAATTGAGCCACTCAGGTGCCCCAACATAGGTTATTTAAATAGATGATCATTATTTAGTATACCCCCCACTAGAATATAATATGTTTTATGTATAAATATTGGGAAAAATAGCATATGAAACTATTTTGATAAGAATTACCAAAAGATGACAAGTTTCACAGAATGGTAAAATAAGATGGAAAGGAAAAAGTCAATGTTATGTTGTTGTATGGGGTCTCAACATGTCCCATTAGGGAGTAACTTGTTGAATGGTAGTTTCATTATCCTGACTTAAAGGCGCACTAAGACCCAGCAAATTGGAAATCAGTGCTTGGTTTCCCAGGGCCATTACAAGGGATGTGAAATTGTCTTTATTACATTTCATCATCTGTAGAAGTTTCTTGTTATCTTTTAAGTTTGGGAGCAGGAGAATGGTTTGAAATGTCCTGACATCTCAGATTCAAATATTAGCTTCTTTAGTCTGAGGTGTGTGATCCTGGCCAAATTACTTAGCCCTCTGTGCCTTCACATCCTCATTTATAAAGCATGAGATAATAAAAGGTTTGTGGGGATAAATAAAATAATGGCTATAAAAGTGTTGGGTATTAAATACTTTAAAACATTAGTGTACCATTTATTTCTTTAAGATACTTAGAAGTCACTTTCACTTTTCTGGGAAACATGCCCTGCCATGTTACTGCTTAGAGTGTAGAAAATCTTTGAAAGAACTCAGACAGGGTGCTGCCCCTGAGCAGTCTACCAGAACCAAATCTTTCCTCTTTGAAACAAGTACCTTTCACTTGTTGTTTACTGCTTTCCTTTTACATCATATTTCATTGAATTCACCAGCTTCATAGCTAGGATACTTACCTGTGTTTAATGTCTTCTCTAAATCTATTTTTTTATATAAAGCATGGCTACTTTGTTCTAGTCAAATTTTATTTAGGGAGATCATAGTATTTGGGGACTTGTAGGTGTTCAATAAAGCCTTTATCATCATTTTCAGTTCATTTATTTGTAACAAGATTAGAATGAGGCTTCCTCACAAACTCAGTTCCACATGGCCTACCCTGTTGACACAAACTAGCAGCCTAAATTGACTAGTTGGCTTAAAAATATGAACATTAAGTTCAAGGAAAGAAAAATAATTTGCCACCTTATGTAAACAATATTAATTCATTATTCATTTAACTCGACATTTATTAAGTATTTAATAAAGACCAGATACTTCACTTGACTGTAAAGACAAATAAGACACAGTAATTGTGAGGTTTTCATTCTGGTGAGCAAAGGCGAGGGTGAGGGAGATATCAAATCTGTATACACTAAAGTGTAATATTTTTGCTTCAGCAGCTATAAGATAATTATGTACTGAACACAAGGATACCCAAAGGAAAGTGAAACAATTCTACCAGGTAGGTATCAGAAAAGTCCTATAAGATGAGCAGGATTTGATCAGCTAGATGGGGATGCAAGGGTCTAGTTATCCAAAAGCTATGGTTTATTGATGACATGTCAATGGTGTAATTTTTAACTGAACAAATGCAGAATCATTATTATACTTGTAAATGGCATGAACCCAAAACCAAGAAAACAAGATAACTGGCCATTCCTTAGGAAGAAAATAATAATTATAAAATATCACTTTAGCTCTGGCTATCATAACTCCAAAATAACTCTTTACACACTGCAGTCAAAATAATCTTTTTCTAATGAAAATTAAAAGTTACAAAGAGTAGTCGATTTACAAAGGGTTCAGTCCTCCTTTCTTCTTTCTGTCCTTTCTGAATAATTCAGTGTGAAAACCATTAGGTGAGGCTAAGCAAGGTAGGTATCCATATAAAACTGGAGGTTGGCGCTGAGTAAAGGTGAGAATTGTAGGTGTTACTACTATGAAACATGCTATCTTTCTGTACCCTCTATGAAGGTAAGTCTTTTTCAGGCTTCCTCCCTAACCTTCCCACCGCAGCTAATAATAAAAATGGCTTAAGTGATGGGGCGCCTGGGTGGTTCAGCTGGGTAAGTGTCCGACTTCGGCTCAGGTCATGATCTCACAGTTGGTGGGTTCAAGCCCCGCGTCAGCTCTGTGCTGACAGCTAGCTCAGAGCTTGGAGCTTGCTTGGGATTCTGTATCTCTCTCTCTCTCTGACCCAACCCTGCTCATGATGGCTCTCTCTCTCAGAAATAAATTTTTAAAAAACATTTAAAAAAATGGCTTAAGTATCCACATGATTATGATAAAAATACATACATTTACTGTTAATTTTTATTATCTATTTATCTATCATCTGTGTTCCTATCATCTATCATCATCATCTATTTGCTTATAAGAGAAGGGCTTAAAGTATATTCATTTCTATTTCATTTTGAATTTTATCTATTCTTTTTTACCACCATCCATGATCTATTTGCTTGTTTGCTCAATCCCAGTAAACATGTATGGTGGTATCATAATTGTTAACCTGTACTTCCATAGGAAACAACTTTTAAAACTATACTATAGTGCTTATGTATCATTCCTTTAATCCTTATTCTTATAGTTTCTACTAATTTCTTAAGTTACTTAGGTAAATCCCCTCCATTCCCTTCAATGAAGTTATATCATACATCTATAATACAAATTCCTTTTATTTTTTAATGCCTATGAAACTTTTTTTTTTCAGATTCCGCATGTAAGAGAGATGATCACACAGTATTTGACTTTTTCTGTTTGACTTATTTTACTTAGCATAATACCCTTGAGGTCCATCCATGTTGGCATAAATGGAAAGATTTCTTTCTTTTTTTATGGCGGAACACTATTTTATTATACACACACATACGCAGCCNACATACGCAGCCCCTCCCCCCCCAATTTCTTTCTTCATTCATTCATCTATGGACACTTAGCTTTTTTCCATATTCCATATTGCAAATAACACTGCTCAACATGAAGTGCATAGATCTATTAAAGTTAGTGTTTTCCTTTTCTTTGAATAAATACAGTGAAGTGGAATTACTGGGTTCTATGATGGTTTTATTTTTAATATTTTGAGGAATTTCCCTGCTATTTTCCATAGTGGCTGCACCAATTAATAGTCTCACCAATAGTGCATGCCTTTTCTCTACATCCCATCAGTATTTATTTCTTATCTTTTTAATAACAGCCATTCTGACAGGTGTAAGTGATATCTCATTGCAGTACTGATTTATATCTCCCTGATGATTAATGATGTTGAGCATCTTTTCATGTACCTCTTAGTCATATGTAGGCCTTATTTGGAAAAATGTCTACTTAGATCTTCTGCTTATTTTAATTTGATTATTTGTTTCTTATTGAGTTGTAGAAGTTTTTTTTAAATATTTCAGATATTAGCCCCTTATCAGATAGATAATTTGCAATTATTTTTTCCCATTCAAAGACTGACTTTTCATTTTGTTGATGGTTTCCTTTGCTGGACAGAAGCTTTTTATTAGGATGCAATCCCACTTATTTATTTTTACTTGTGTTGCTTTTGCTTTTGGAGTCAGATTTAAAACTTGTCATCAGGATCTATGCTAAGGAGTCTACTGCCTATTTTCTTCTAGGAGCTTTATGGTGTCAGGTCTTACATCTAAGTCTTTAATCCAGTTTGAGTTAATTTTTGTGTATGGTATAAGATAGTAGTTGAGTTTCATTCTTCGGCATGTGGCTCTCTAGTTTTCCCAACACCGTTTAGTGAAGAGACTGTCTTTCCCCCATTGTATGACCTTGGCTCCTTTGTTGTAAATTAATTGACTGTGTATGCACAGGGTTTATTTCTGAGCTCTCTATTCTGTTCCATTAATCTATGTGTCTGTTTTTATTCCATTATCATCCTGTTTTAATTACTATAGTTTTGTGATATTGTTTGACATCAGAGACCATGATGCCTTTTTGCTCTTCCTTCTCAAGATGGCTTTGTCTATTCAGGGTATTTTGTGATTCCAAACAGATTTTAGTTTTATTTATTCTATGTCTTTGAAAAATGCTATTGAAATCCTGATAAAGATTCCATTGAATCTGTAAACTGCTTTGAATAGTATGGATGTTTTAACAATACTGAAACTTCCAAAGCGTGAGCATGGATTATCTTTCCAGTTGTTTGTGTCTTCTTCGGTTTCTTTCATCAATGTCTTATAGTTTGTTTGGACTTTATTATGTTGAGGTACATACCATCTATACCGACTTTGTTGAAAGTTTTTATTATAAATGGGTACTGGATTTTGTTAAGTGCTTTTTCTGCATCTATTGAGATGATCATATGATTTTCACTCTTCATTTTGTTAATGTAGTATATCACATTGATTAACTTGTGGACAGTAATTCTCTCATTACTAAAATAAATCCCACTTAATCATGGTATGGGTTACTTTTAATGTGTTGCTGAACTCTGTTTGCTAATATTTTTCTAAGAGTTATTGCACCTATACTCATTGGGGATTATACTTTTATTTTTTTGTGGTACCTTGTCTCATTTTGGTGTCAGGATAGTGCTGGTCTCATGAACTCTTCCATTTTTTTGGAAGAGTTTGAAGAATGGTGCTAGTTCTCCTTTGAACGTTTGGTAGACTTCACCAGTGAAACCATCTGGTCCTGGATTTTGTCGTTGCTGTTGTTATTATTGGGAGGTTTTCGATTACTGATTCATCTTCTTACTAGTAATTATTCTGTTCAAATTTTCTATTTCTAGCTGATTAAGTCTTGGAATATTGGATGTTTTCAGGAATTTGCCCATTTCTTTTAGGTTGTCCAATTCATTAGTGTATAATTGTTCATAATAGTCTCTTTGATTCTTTGTATTCCTTCAATAATAGTTGTAACATCTGATCTTTCTGATTTCGTTTATTTGAGCCTTCTCTCTCTCTCTTTTTCTCTATTTTGGTGAGTTTAGCTAAAAGTTTGTCAATTTTGTTTATCTGTTCAAAGAACTAGCCTTTCCTTTCATCGATATTCTCTATTGTCCTTTTAGTCTCTATTTCATTTATTTCTGCTCTAACCTTTATTATTTCGTTCCTTCTAACTTTGAGCTTTATTTGCTCTTCTTCTTCTAGTTCCTTGAGGTGCTTATAAAGTTGGGTTGTTTATTTGAGATTTTTCTTATTTCTTGAGGTCAGCATTTATTGCTATGAACTTCCTTCTCAGAACTGCTTTTGCTGCATCCCACAAATTTTGCTGTTAATATTTCCATTTTTGCTTGTCTCGGAGTATTTTTAAATTTTTCTTTTGATTTCTTCTTTGACCCATTTTTTTAGTAGCATGTTATTTATCCTCCGCATATTTGTCAATTTTCCAGTTTTCTTCATGTAATTATTTTCTAGCGTGGTGGTGAGAAAAAGTGCTTGATATTTCAATCCTCTTTAATTTATTAAAGACTGTTTTTATGACTTAGCGTATGACCTATCTTAGAAAATATTCTATATGCACTTGAGAGAAGTGTATTCTGTTGCTTTTGGGTGAATGTTCTGTATATATCTGTTAAACCCAAATGGCTTAATGTGTCATTTCAGGCTAATGTTTCCTCATTGATTTTCTGAATGGGTGATCTATCCATCGATGGGACTGTGATATTACAATCCTCTCATATTATTATATTCCTGTCTATCTCTCCCTTCAGGTCTATTAATATTTTATGTATTTATTTAGGTGCTTCTTTTTTAGGTGCATAAATATTTACAAATGATACATCCTTTTGTTGGTATGACCCCTTTATCAATATGTAACGTGCACTATCACCTCTTATTACCACCGTTGTTTTAAAATCTATTTTGTCTGATATTAGTATAACCAATCCAGTTTTCTTTGGTTTCCATTTGCATGGAATTTCTTTTTCCATCCCTCACTTTCAGACTATATGTGTCTTTACATCTAAAGTGACTCCTTTGTAGGCAGCATATAGATGGGTCTTGTTTTTTCTTTTTTTTTTAATCCATTTAGCCACTTTGTCATTTGATTGGAGATTTTAGCCCATTTACTTTTTAAGTAAATACTGATAGGTGTGTACTTATTGCTATTTTGTTAAATGTTTACTGACTTCATTTTTGCGGTTCCTGTCCATTTCTTCTTCTCTTGCTCTCTTGCTTTGTGGTTTAATGACTTTCTTTAGTGGCATACTTATATTCTTTTCTCTTTATCTTTTGTGTAGTTTCTATGGGTTTTTGCTTTATGGTTACCAAAAGGCTTACATATAACAACTTATATTTAAAAATTATCTATTGTAAACTGATAACAACTTAAGTTTGATTCCATTCTAAAGCTCAAAATTTTTATCCTCCCCATCTTATGTTTTTGATGTCATGTTTTATTTGTATGTTTCATAACTAATATTGTAATCATAGTTTGTTTACTACTTATGTCTTCTAGGTATTCTGCAGATCAAAGAATGAAGTCAGAGCTTGGGAGAGCAGAGATACAAAGAAAATCTAAAGATATATAAAAAATATGTAAAGGGGCGCCTGAGTGGCTTAGTCGGTTAAGTGTCCGACTTTCGCTTAGGTCATGATCTGGCGGTTCGTGGGTTCCAGCCCCGCGTTGGGCTCTGTGCTGACTGCCAGCTCAGAGCCTGGAGCCTGTTTCTGTCTGTGACTCCCTCTCTCTCTGACCCTCCCCTGCTCACGTTGTCTCACTCTTTCTCCTAGAAATAAATAAAAATTTTAAAAAAATATGTAAAAAAGAATTCTAGTGACAAAGTAGTGAAAGAAATGTAATTTTTAGGAATTTTAATGAAAATTATTGTAAATAGAATTAAATGTAAATAGAACTCAAATAGCATAGAATATGCTTATCTTTCATAAAAAATGCATCTTAAAATATCTTTATACTTTTTTCTCAGATACTGAATATACAATACAGCTATAATTTAAAAATAATCGGTAACTTCATGTTCCAAAAATACAAATATAGCCTAATAATTTTCAAAATAGATCTCAATACATCCTGAAACTAATCCCTTCAAGAAACATTGTGAAATGGTAGGGGAAAATTATAAATTAAGTATCTTAAATGGTATCACATGCACAAAGGTCAAAAGGCTATTGTGATGGAGGACAGAGAAATTCTGACATTAATACCGTGACTGGGTAGAGACCCTTATGAGTAGGAATAAAAGCTCATTCCTCTAATTATTGGGCCAATATCTGGTTCCCCAGTGCTTGAAAAATAGGAGCTAAGTAAACATTACCAGAAGAAATAATTACCAGAATGAATGAATGTTTCAATTTCATGAAAGCATTATTAATAATAGTTGAGTAGAGGTAAAAATCAGGTGTAGTTATCAGCTGAAGTAACTTAGAAAAAAGCCAGCTAGGGGCGCCTGGGTGGCTTAGTCGGTTAAGCCTCCGACTTTCGCTTAGGTCATGATCTCGGCGGTTCATGGGTTCGAGCCCCGCATCAGGCTCTGTGCTGACTGCCAGCTCAGAGCCTGGAGTCTGCTTCAGTCTGTGACTCCCTCTCTCTCTGACCCTCCCCTGCTCACGCTCTCTCTCTCTCTCTCTCTCTCTCTCTCCTAGAAATAAATAAAATATTTTAAAAAAAGAAAATAGCCAGCTATACAGTTACATTGCTCAAATTTACAAAAGTTTTACTTACTAACTATTGGTCACAGAATTGTTATAAAATGTTTCTTATTTTAAAATATCAGTAAATGAAATTATCCTCTTCAGTTCACTCAATAAATAAATATTTTTTACTTTTTATTTTTTGTTTGCACCGTATAAATCTAAATCAAGATTAGCAAAATTATTCTTGGTCCTACTTTGGCAGAATTATTCAACTTCTTACCATGCTCAGTAGGATCACTTGAATGTTTGATAGAAATATTTATATATATTTAATTGGCAGGCAGTTTTATGTTTCAACTTTTTAAGGAAAATGCAAAGAGATATCTGTATCATAGTTTAAAACATATGTAATTACATTGCTGTACATATCCCTGGGAACAAATGCCTGGGAAGATGGATTGTTATATAAATTATGGATATGTTATTTTAAAAGCAGAATACGCATACTTGTGAATCATAATTTTTCATTTACTCAAATTATCATCAGACCTCACTGTTAAGCGGGTAAAATGTTTTTAGGAAATTGAAATTATTCCTAAATATTGGTATTTAATTATCTTCAATCACATAATTTACTATCCATTGAACAAGTCTCAAAGACAGGTGCATTTTTTAATTTCTGTGGCATGAATATTTATGTTTTTTAGTGGATGTTACAAACCACATACACTAAAGATTAGTATGTGAATGTTTAATATAATACACATGTGGCTACTTGAGAGAGAATGGGCTATAGTTCCTACTTTTCATTAGTCATTCTTCAAGTTGACAGAAGAGCCTGTCCCAGCTCATTATTTCAAGGCTTTCATAGTCTTTTTTTTTTTTAACTTTAGTATAGTTGTATTTTGTTTTGTTTTGTTTTTTTCTTAAGTCTCAATTTCTCCTCTTTGTAAAACAAACATAGCGGAACAAAGCTCAATCACATATGTGTTAAGAGACTTGGCTTAATAGAATTGTATTATTCCTTTCTTATGGTCTCTTAATACAATTGTATAAATGCACTTGAAATGTAAGCTATTTACTTTACGGATTGCAATGACTTTCAGAAGCTACTAAGAGCAAAGTACTCTTTTGGTTTTTCATTTAAAAATTTATGTTCAGAATAGAAATGCCATGTGAACTGTCTAGAAGAAAAATCCCTGGATACGTTAGTTGTGCTTATCCCTTATTGCTTTGGGAGAAAAAAACTATGGAAAGCTAGAGCTGAACTGAACCTGTAAACTCATCCAACTCATCCGTCTAGGGTGTACATGACGAACACAAACCTGAGTCATGGCTAAGATATGGCAGCCTGGTCCTGCAGGCCCATGACCTGAAGTGTGCTTTTTGGAGACGAAGTCCCATGTTCTTGCCTCTATATAGTTTTATTAGACTAGGTTTACAAAAGTAAAACATTAACTATTGTTTCTTCTCTTGATCAAAATTTTTTCCACATAGAAAGCTAAATGTTCAGTAGACAAGAATGGTAAATAATATATGAGCTCTCCTTAGCATATATCAAACACGAATAGAAGTGTTAGGCATTTGAGGCTTTCACTTCCTTGATTTTTCAATTATTGGCAAAATTTACTGTTCATATCAGGCACCGCCTCTGCACAGCCCAACCCCCTCCTTTATAGCTAAGTCACTTGGCAGGCAGGCTTAGTCCAGGATCCAGAGCTGGGAATCTGACTGTGCGTGGGAGGGTTGAGAGCATGTAAAGCCTTCTATTTGGGGACAGAGGATCAAATCACACCTGCTGCTAGTTTGCTACTGACCTTGAAGATCAGTAGAATAACTGGCTTTCTGCCTTATTCCTTAAACCTGGCTCCCTTCCATATTTACTCTACCCTTGCTTTCTTGTCTGAATCCCAGCCTTTGTAACTTGCTTCAGTCTATACTCAGCTAGGATAGTCTCCCATGGGGAAAATCTGCCTCTGTCTATCGTCTGGATCCCTGCTCTTTACAGACAGATTTGCGTGGGACTGACTGCCCACCTGCCTGCCTGGAATTCCTGACACTGTCCTGTGCTGACTTTGGAGTGACTCTCTTAACTTTTATTGGATCTCCAGTGATGTTCTGGCCAGCCAGCTCTTGTCTACAACCATCCTTCCGGCATGTTAAAGACTATTTGGGGCCAGACTTTTTCCTAGAACTAGCAGCTACAGCTGGCACCCAAAAAGCTGACTTTCTCAGGAAATAGATAAAATTTCCCAGGTTCTAGTCACTAGTATCTGGCATTTTCTTTTGCATGTAACTACACTGACCACATCCCAATGACATTTTCACATACTTTCTTTTGTCTTTTTTAAACAACAGCATTTATTTGTGAAATAATTAGGAATACAATATTTTACTTTGGAACTACAGATAATGTTTATGTGACTTGAACCCTGAGAAATAATACTAAACAAAATGAGTACATATGCACATGCACACACACATACACACACACACACTTTAAACAAACCAAAATACTGCTTTAGTTAAGAAAGTCTAAACTTAGCTCACAGAGATATTTTAGTATACAATTTCTTAGTTAGCCATAGATCTGTAAAATGAATTTAAACCAAATAACTATGTTTGTGATGCTTGAACCATTATCAACCATCTTTCATATGGCTGACTCGCAAGAAATGGGGTTTTGCCATGCATAAACAACTTTGTGAACCACATAATTTGGATTTCATTTTAAAATTGAACCCATAAGTTTTGAAGGAGGTGTGAATTTGGCAAAACTGCATTTTTCTAATAGCAACATCTATTTCTCCTTCTTTCTTTCTTTCTTTCTTTCTTTCTTTCTTTCCTTCTTTCTTTCTTTCTTTCTTTTCTTTCTTGCATAAAGAGAGATCATGGCTGCATACCAAGTAACTGTTTTTCCCCCTTTAATTGATGTGAAGAATTTAAATTTTCCCATGGAATTCTCCCTGTGACTTTATTAACAGTTAGTTTGTTGAACTTTTTTTTTCTCTAGTACTATTTGAGGTTAAGGATTAAGAGTTCTTGAGGCAAATGACAAGAAAACTTGCTGCTCCATTAACTTTGCAACTTTACTTGAGTTATATAACCACACTGGCTTTCATTTTCTCTTTCTGTGAAATTGCGGGCTTGGGAACAGTGAGAAAGAAAGAGATGAAATGTCTTCCAATTCTAACTTACCAAGTTTTAGGGAGTCAGGGAACTACACAAAAAGGTGCCTATTTTTTTCATGGAATCTGTTTCTTAGATCAGCAAACAGCCACTCCTTCGGTTTATCTTTACCTACTATTCAATTTCTGTCTTCATGTTCCCTCACTTAAGGTCACATAAAATTATATTAATACCTTTAATTCAAAAGGTAAAGAAAAGAGCAAGGACAGTCACTATATTAAGAAAACTGAAGATGTTTCAAAGTTTGCTACTCTGGAAACTTCTCTGGAAGCTTGCCTCAAATGACAAAAAGAATGGTGGATCTTGGGTCAAAAGTCTTGAGCTTAGGGTTTTGGACCCAGCTTCCCCATTCATACAAGTTTTTCTGAAATTTTAGCCAATGTACTTAACCTAATTTCAGTTATTTCTGAAAAAAAAAAAGTAGGAGAATATAACCTGTTCATTTCCTCACAGAGTTATGTTAGCTTAGATGAGAAAGAGTTGTAGGGAAACTATTTTATAAACTGCAAAAGACTATATCAACATAATATACTTCATTTTCTCTCCACTCAGTGAAATAACCTTATCCTTATTAATGTGGCACAATTTTATCTAAAAGACTTGTCTTCTATAATTTTCTGTAAGTTCCCCATTCAACCAATGAAGAAGAAAAAAGACTTTATGTTCATGTTACCAATGGCAGGTTCCTTCTGCGTAGGCGTTGCTATTTCCATTTTGCAATTGATGAGACAGAGCCTAACCATATTGTCACTTGCCCACGGTCATAGGGCTCCTAAGTGGTTGAGTTATGACTCCAAATGTGCCTAATCTATGATTTTTCTGCTAGGATGCCACGCTCTCTGGAATGGCATATTGAGACAAGGAATAAACGAGTCCCTGTGCTGCAGTACGTACCTAAGGTCAATGTGCCTGCAGGGATTCCACGAAAGGTGTTCTGATAGCATCTCTAAAGCATGCCACTCGTTGGATTGTCTTGTCCCCAGTCTTTTTCATTAATTTATTTACTGCTGACTTAGATTATCCACAAACACTTAAGTGGACTCAAGATTGAGAGCAGACCAGAACAAAAAGCAGAAACATTTTAAAAGAGTGGGTTAGATTTTCACAAAATTATCAAGAAGGGGAACATGATTTTTACTCTCTTACCCAGGGCCTACTCTGCACCCCTTCTCCCTTTAGCCCTTTCTTTCTTTTGAGAACTGATTCCCATAAGGCATCTGTTTTTAATTATTGATGTCTTAGTGGGAAGAAATTCAGTTGTTAAGCAACCCTGTCCTGGGAATATTCATTATCTATAATTTGGACTGCAATAATTTGTCTCTGGATAGAAGAATTTCACCAAGTCAAAGAACTGAGAGAGAGCTTTCAAGCAATGTGTACGTGTGTGTGTGTGTGTGTGCACACGTGCACACCTGTGTGTGATGTTTGGGAAACAGCAGCCTTTTTGACAATAGCTGGGCAGTTGCAAAGAGAAAAAATGGGCATAACATGCATTAAACAATAAGGTTTTTTTTAGCAAATGATTATCTATTGCGCCAGACATTTAACATGAGTTATTTTAAGGTATTTAAATCTTTATATTTACTTTATATTCAAAGCTTTCAAGTGTGTTTCCACATTTATAAGTTTTCGTAAGGCTCCTATAAAGTAGGTATTGTTATCTCCAATTCACAGAGGATAAGGACACGTCTAATATATGACAAACCAGTTAGTGACACAACCAATTCTTCTGATCCCCAGATTTGGGTTCTTGCCAGTATCTGAAAGTCAATTCAGTAACCAAGTATGGCCGACAAGGTAGGCCACTGCACCCAGGACCTCAGGAAGTCAGGGCTGAAGCTTAGTTAAATGACAATGAAAGAAGAAACTGAAGTTTTTGCCTACTTCAGGGGTTTGTTCTGGACCGACTCTGAAGGTAGCACCTGTGGAAATCATGCTATTTAGTTTCTGGCATAGGAACTGTGGGTTGGAACAGATGCATTTACAGGTGGAGAAGAGAAGAGTGATTCCAGGGTGTGAACGTGGGACCTACTTCCTTTGATAAGCATTCTTGCTCTCATTGGAAAAACAAATAGACTTCCTATGAGTATGATCTCACAGGAAGATCAAATTATGATTTTCAGTTCCACGAAGTTATTATTTTCAAATTACTGAATTATTATTATAACCAGATTATTATTTTCAGTTCTACTAAAATCAAACATGAAGTCCTCATTCATGTTTATGAGATTTTTATGTGTGACAAGATAATGAATTTTATGTTATGTCTTGTTGTTTACTGAAATACCTATCTTTAGACTGATTGGGTAATAGAGTAATTCTATTTATTAGTGAAATCTAGCCATAATATGGAGAAAAATGTATGTCAGATTTTTCTTGGGGTCATTTATGAGGCTTATGAGGACTGTGTGAATCCTAAAGGACCATATAAATTATTGAAGCAGAGAGCCAGCCCAGGCATTTCTTATTTGTGCTGACTGAGAGGGAACAGGGCCAGAAGGGAAACTTCACTGCTTCCTAACATGAAGCTCGCCACTCTAATGATAGAGACTCACACTCAACTGGTCACCTGGCTCCTTTGTGGGCTTGTGCCAGTCTTTACCTCCTCCTGGGAAATACCCCCTCCTCTCTATTTCCCAGGAGGGGGTAAAGATGCCTTTCCACTTCGGAAGTGCAGGTTCATTCATTTCCTTCCTGTAGAGGGAGATGCAGTATTTCTTGGCCGATGGAGGCGTGGGAAAGAAATCAGTGAGGTCACATTTCCAAGACAGTGGTGTCCTTCCTTTCTTCTGCTGTGTCAACATGAAAGTTCTGTTTGTCTCTGCTTCAGTGAGCAGCGTGCAGATGCTTTAATCTTCTCAGTGTCTGGCATTACCAGTTGCAGCATAGAAACCTGTAGGGCTTCTGGTGCTTGGTGCAGTGAAACAGCTGGGGAGTAAGTTCAGGAATGTTGGCAAATGAACCATCCCTGCTCAGATCACTCGGCACATAGTGGGTATATATGAGATCTATGTAAGCTTTCCCCAAAGTCCATATACCTTATAACGGGAACAGAGGTTGTTGTTTAATGAGGAGCCCTAGCCAAGACAGATACAGACTAGATAGACAATTTAATCATAGATAAAAAACACTTTTTTCTCCAGAAAAGTTAACAAGGGGAACTGTAAAAAGGAAAGAGTTACAGAGATAATGACTTATTATTTGTGAAATATTCTGATAATATTTTAAAGTAATTCTTTATGAAAAATTAATTCTTTATGAAACATTCTAATATTTTAAAGTAATATTTTTAAATAATATTTTTGAAGTCATTCTTTATGAAAAAGTTAAAGATGCTTTCTGTGAATGAAAAAATATATATAACAACCTCATGAAAAGCTGCTGTAATGTCACATAGTAGTTCCCTACCTTCATTCAAAGCAGGCTTGACTATAGTTCAGGTCACACGTACCCCAGGCTATTCTCTTAAAAGTATTCAGGTAATGCAACTCTGTGACCTTTCCTGGTTTGTGTTATAGGCATCATAGCTCAAAGCCAGGAAAGTCTTTCTAAGTTATAACTGAACTCTTGTCCTTTGGCAGTGCTAACTTGTTTACATTACTTATGGTTCACTGTCAATGTCCATCACTTAGAAATGGTATAAATTGGTTTTCAGACACACAAACAGGCACGCGCATGCACATGCGCGTACGTACACACACACACACACACACACACACACACACACACACACACACTAAGGGCCTACAAGGATTAAGACTCAGTTTCCATTCTTCAGGAAGACATATTTCATAAGAGTGATTTTTTTTAAATAAAAAAGTGTATAAATAAATCCAAACCCTGGATGGAGCTACCACCCTAAAGAAGTAAAACTTGGATTCATTGTGAGAGTCTAAGCAGGAAAGCCTTCAAAGAGGAGGGGGTTCAGTACCAATGTATCCCCATCCAGTCCTGCCATTCTAGGCCAATCCATTGCATTCAAGTCTATTTAATTCACTCAAGTTTTATTTATGCAACTCAACTTAGTGCTTTTTAAGTACAAGAACTGTCATATGTTGCTGTAGAAAGGAGATCCTCTCCATGAATATCATGTGTCCGGGAAGAGCAATGAATGATTTGGATGAGAGAAAGAGGTGCTGCTAGAGAAACTCTTTTAAAAGAGTGGCACCAGAATGCGAGAGGAATGCTTGGTTAGGGGTAGAAAGCAGAGAACATAGCCTCAAGCCGAATACCACTGTGGGTGCTGAGGAGCAGGTAGGGAGACCCCTAAGGTTCTTATATAGATGTCAGGATGTTAAGAGGCCTGGGTGATATTCTTATAGAGAAACGAGAAGGTGAGACTAACAGAGATTTTTGGAAAATGGTGGAATTTATTTTTTATTGGCTGTGTACGATGAGAGTCATGGAATGTTTATGGATACTGCTTTATTGCAATGAAAATTGGGGGGAAATTGTAAAGAATTTGAAGTGAACATAATGGATAATGGTGGCAGGCTTCAGACAAGGGAGATTTTGTACGCTACTGGATATGTTTCTAATTTACAAGCAGAAGAACTTCCATTTTGATTTCAAGTGATAGGGCTCTTTATCTATGACAGATTCAAGTCAATAGACAAAATGAACCCAAACATTAAAACCTATTTTTTTTTTTAAAATTCCAATCCAAGCATGGTCTACTGCATAACTTGCTTTGCTAATTGCTTTTTTGTACCCATAAGTACAGACGAGACTTTAATAAATCACACAACAATGGACGGCTATTTTCAGAAAGGCATGAATGACTTGAACAATACAACAATCACTACTATCACAGCCTAGCAAAAATAGAATCATTGTTTTATTGTATCCTTTACCAAGGTATTTGGGGCACCTTCTTTTGGAGGTGAGTGCTTACTCTCTGCCTTATTATAAGAAGAGGCATTGCAGGTCATATCCCTTGCTTGCCCTTTCTAACCGTGGAAAATTACTTTTTGTTTTATGGCAACTCTTTATGGTTTTTTCTAGAGTATATTTGAATGTAGGTTTTTTTTTCTCAAGATGCACTTAATTTTGCTATTGGTATCTTGTTAGGTCAGAGACTGATTGAAAATTTATATTTATTTTGAGTAATATTTGTAAATATTGGGGAAAATAGAATACCAAATGCCAGGAGTAATGTCGTGTACCTTAATTGCCTAGAATTTGGTTTGATTTACAATTAAGATAACAGCAAGTATAATCCAGAGAGATGCTTCAAATGTTTTTACTACAAAGGGGCCCATTTGACCTGAGAAATGGAAAGCAGTGATGAGACACTCTAGGTGAAAAGGTGATCTTCTGAGTCGGGCTCTCTCTTGCTCCTCTTCATGCTTCTCATTTGGAGATGACAAGCACAGTGTCTGACTGAAGGTCTCGGGAGGTCTCCACGTACAACCCAGCTTGCAAAGCAAAATAGGCTGGATAAACCGAAAGGCTATTTAAATGAGGCTGGACAGGCATGACTGCACAATCATGCCCTTTGCAGTTAGAGATTTATGAGTAAGGTGCTTCTGAAAGGTCAAGATAATCTCTGCCTGGAGAGGAAGTAAGACTCCATTTGGCTTCACAAATAGCTGCCCACGTGGTTTGGTTTGAGAGGATGTTAGGCTGACATTTGCTGCCCCAAACAACCTGCCATTCTTTTTTAAGACTGAGAAAGGTCTTCCGGAGTCCCTTATTAAAATAATGAACCTGAGAAGCATTACCTCAAATTCTTCTATACAGTATGCCACTTTAGCATTTAACTCTTTAGTAAAGATTAGCAGGGATAAGACATAAAATAATCACTTTAAGGGGCGCCTGGGTGGCTTAGTCGGTTAACCGTCCGACTTTCGCTTGGGTCATGATCTCGCGGTTCATGGGTTCCAGCCCCGCGTCGGGCTCTGTGCTGACTGCCAGCTCAGAGCCTGGAGCCTATTTCAGAGTCTGTATCTCCTTCTCTCTCTGACCCTCCCCTGCTCACGCTGTCTCTCTCTCTCTCCTAGAAATAAAAAAAATTAAAAAAATTAAAAAAATGATCACTTTAAGACTGGCAGGAAGCCTTCTTAAAGAAACTCTCCTATTTCAATTTGATTGAGGCTTTCTGTCCTTTTGCTGGTGGGACAAGGCCATGGAGACACAGCACCCTGCATTCTAATTTTCAGTGACTCAGNGGAGTGGGGAAGAGGCAGAGAGAGAGTGAGAGAGAGAGAATCCCAAGCAGGCTCCACACTTGGTGTGGAGCTAGACATGGGGTTCAATCCCGCCACCCCAGAAGCATGACGTCAGCCGAAATCAAAAGTCGGACTCTCAATGGACTGAGCCACTCAGCTGCTCTTTAGCGACTCGGCTTTGAAGCCAGGCCCTGCCAAAGGGAGTCTGGTTGAGTCACATTCTTTGTCCCCAGGTCCCATAGCTGCCTCGGCTCTCTTGAGACCATCCATGTGCATGCTTTGGTGGAAGATACTATTAACTTCCTGCTTAGATTTGGTGTCCAACATTCCAAATGATAACAGAACTGTTATACTGGACTCAAAGTGAAGGGCCTGACTCAAACACTACGTAGCCGGGTGATCATGCTTGACCTCACATGGGAGACTTCTCCAAACTTCGTTTTATTCCTCAGAGCCAAGAGACCGAATGGCATTGTTCTATGATCATTGCCTTGTATAATAATAGATGACGCCTTTACGGAGAAAGTAACACCAACAATAACTCAATGCGAGTGTGCTATCATTCCTTGCTCATAAATCTTCCCACACCGAGGAACATTTTAAATGTTACATTTTAGTTGCTTAAGAGTGAGATATTTATTATCTATTTTTGGCCTGGACAATAGGGACAAATTCTGCAGTAAATGCTAAATCTCAAAATTGCATCCCTGATTATATTTTTGAAGTTTTAAAGCAACCTACCCATTTATATAAGTCTGACTGACTAATCGCTATAAATTGTTTATAATTAGTTACTATATATTTAGAGAAATTTTCATTTCACAGAATCCACAGATGCTTCAGGTAGATGACCAGATGGTTAGTAGCAAAGATAGGTTGGATATTTGAGTGATGCAAAGAGAAGATAGATTTCTTATAGTAAAGAGGCTGGTATTTCATCATGCTTTCTGTGAAGGAAGAAATTTTGATCTACTTTCATAGTATGTTACAAGTAGTAAAAACTGTTTTCCCTGATGCATAGCAAAATATCGCAGTCATACTTTAAGACATAGCTACACTTTCCCCAGAGTAATTTTGCTAGTGTATAAAGCTTAAGCAGGTTAAAAGTCTCTCTAAACTATCATCTTGTTATACTTGTTCTAGTTACTAAGTACAATGTTAAATGATATTTTTCAAATATGATTAATATACGTATTTTTAAACAAGCAAAGAAAAAAAGTCTTGTAAATCTCCTAGCAGACCTAAACTAATTTTATTATAACAGTGTGGAAAATACATAAAAACATAAAATTTAAAATTAATTTCAAATGTCCACAATTCTTAACACATTTACAACTAAAATGCATTTGCCCTGTAACAATAATAAAACAACACAAACTGCACAAAAAATACCAGTAATTTAATATGATGACTGGTGTTGCTGTGCTGGAATGAATGCCAGCAATAAGAATAGGACAGTAATGCCTCAATAAAGCTGTCATTAAAAATAAAGAATAGCATAGTGGCCATCTGATACAGATTCCATTGTGGTATCATACCCGTATGGTTCTGCAATCTGTCCTTTGAAACCAACAGGGCAAGAACTATTTCAGAATTCAAAACCGTTCAGAGTTTAGAAAGGGATAGTACCCAATACACAAGCATATTAATATCTTTGCCTCATAATTTATAAATACACACATATTCACAGTAAAAGATATAAAAACTATAAACAGCCTCATGTCCATACAGGTCAAGTTTGCTACCAAATGAGTCAATAGCATTTGCATTGCTTTTTTTTAATTTTAGAACTTACTGCATTCAGAATTTTAGATCCAAGTGGATAGGCCTCTACTACAGTATGCTGTGCAATGATTTATTTCACATTCTGTAAAACCTTTCACACAGCACAATGTAAAATCTTCTAGTTTTCATGGGAAATATCATGTACGCACTAAGTTCATCTCCATTGGTTTCTTATTAGCAATTTCAGAATGGTTAAACTAATTCTAGAGCATTTGCTAAGCTCCCAGATTATGCCCTTGGACTTTCAAGAGCCTCAGACCCTAGTTTGAGATATGAGCCAAGATATAACATCTTTGAAAGCCAGATACCACCTTTTTAGCTTTTGAAATGCCTAGAGGAGCTAGTTACAAAGCAGTCAGAGTTGATCTTGTGTTCTAAATCCTGGAACTACTGAAGGTGGGAGTGAAAGTATTTGAGAAACTACCATGTGCTAGAACCTATCCTTTGGTCTTCACGCACCTTGCCTCATGAAAAACCTATATAGCTCAGAAATCTAGACCTTAAGATCACATGGTGTTATATCAGAGCCTCTGCATTTTTCAGTGCTTATGAACTGACAAATAGATATTATTGCAATATTAAGCTTTTGTCGACCAATTTTGTTTTCAATTTGCTCCCAATAGAAAGAAAGAAGAAACAAGTTGAGAACAAAGCCAATGGCCCCAATTATGTCCCATTTTAATTTTCTGTTTAGCGCTGAGCAACTCTCTTTCTCTAATTCATCACCTGTTGCTTGATCTGTTCAACAAGGCCTCTAGTGATCTCATTGAACACTGTAGGGTTTACTGAGAATACGAATGTCTGTGAAAGTGCTTTGTAGAAAGAGATGTGCTGGGAGTTTCATCATTATATCTCATAGTCTCAGTTCTGCCCCCTGGTTAGTAAATTTCTGTGCATAAAGCATCAGTTGAGTAATTGTCCCTGCTTAATAAAATATAGTAAAAAGAAACATATACAGCCTTTAAAAATGTAATCTATATGGGACGTCTGGGTGGCTCAGTCAGTTGCACATCTGACTTCAGCTCAGGTCATGATCTCATAGTTCCTGAGTTTGAGCCCCGCATTGGGCTCTGTGCTGACAGCTCAGAGCCTGGAGCCTGCTTCAGGTTCTGTGTCTCCCTCTCACTATGGCCTCTTCCCCACTCATGCTCTGTCTCACTCTTTCTCTCTCAAAAATAAATAAATATTAAAAGAACTTAAAAAAATAGGGGTGCCTGGGTGGCTCAGTCATTTAAGTGCCCAACTTCAGCTCAGGTCATGATCTCACAGCTTGTGGGTTCGAGCCCCATGTCAGGCTCGGTGCTGACAGCTCAGAGCCTGGAGCCTGCTTTGGATTCTCCGTCTCCCTCTCTCTCTCTGTCCCTCCCCCACTCTCTCTCTCTCAAAAATAAACATTAAAAATTAAAAAACAAGAAGTTAAAAAATAAAAACTAATATATCTAAAACTCTACTTTTTCCAAACTTGGATTCATCTAATATGTATAAATTTTTATTCTAATAATTCTTAGATTTTGGAATAAAATTAATTTTAAATTGATCTTTTGATAATGAGTAAAAAAGCATTTCTTTTTTATTATTTAATTTATTGTTTTTAAATTTACATCCAGGTTAGCATATAAGGCAACAATGATTTCAGGAGTAGATTCCTTAATGCCCCTTATGCATTTAGCCCATCCCTCTCCCCCAACTCCTCCAGTAACCCTCTGTTTGTTCTCCATATTTAAGAGTATCTTATGTNATAAATACATAGTAGTGCAATTGCTGGATTATAGGCTAGTTCTATTTTTAACTTTTTGGGAAACCTCTATACTGTTTTCCAGAGTGGCTGCACCAGCTTGCATTTCCACCAGCAGTGAAAAAGAGATCCTCTTTCTTCTCAGCATCCTTGCCAACATTTTTTGTTGCCTGACTTGTTAATGTTAGCCATTCTGATGGGTGTGAGGTGGTATCTCATTGTGGTTTTGATGTAAAACAATCAATGTGACTCATCACATCAATAAAAGAAAGGATAAGGACCACATGATCCTCTCAATAGATGCAAAGAAAGCATTTTACAGAATGCAGCATCCTTTCTTGATAAAAACCCTTAAGGAAGTAGGGATAAAAGGATCATACTTCGAGATCATAAAAGCCATATGTGAAAGACCCAACACTAATATCATCTTCAATGGGGAAGAACTGAGGACTTTCCCTCTAAGGTCAGGAATACTCCTGGATAGGAAGAACAAATAGTGTTAAAATGTCAATACTAACCAAAGCAATCTCCATATTCAATGCAATCTCTATCAGAATAAATCAGCATTCTCCACAGAGCTAGAACAAATAGTCCTAAAATTTGTATGGAACTGGAAAAGTTCCCAAATAGCCAAGCAATCTTGAAAAAGAAAACCAAAGCAGGAGGCATCACAATCCTGGACTTCAAGATGTATTATAAAACTATAATCATCAAGATAGTATGGTACTGACACAAGACAGACTCTTAGATCAATGGAACAAAATGAAGAACCCAGAAATGGACCAACTCACTTTTGACAAAACAGGAAAGAATATCCAGTGGAATAATGACAGCTTCTTCAGCAAGTGGTGCTGGGAAAACTGGACGGTGACATGAATCTGGATCACATTTCAGAAAAATGAACCTGTATCACTTTCTTACACTATACACAAAACTAAACTCAAAATAAAAGACCTAGATGTAAGACAGGAAGCCATCAAAATCCTTGAGGAGAAAGCAAGCAAGAATTTCTTTGACCTTGGCCGCAGCAACTTCCTACTTAGCACGTCTCCAGAGGCAAGGGGGAAAAAAAGCAAAAATGAACTATTGGGACCTCATCAAAATAAAAAGCTTCTGCACAGAGAAGGAAACAATCAGCAAAACTAAAAGGCAACTGACGTAATGGGAGAAGATACTTCCAAATGACATATCAGACAAAGGGTTAGTGTCCAAATTCTATAAAGAACTTATCAAATTCAACACCCAAAAAACAAATAATCCAGTGAAGAAATGGGCTAAAGACATGAACAGACAGTTCTCCAAAGAAGACATCTAGATGGCCAACAGACACATGAAATGATGCTCAACATCACTCATCATCAGGGAAATACAAATCAAAGCATTTCTAAAATATCTTCTAATATATAACTGAATAATAGTCTCTAATATAAATGGACATAACTATATAAATGATGAAATGAAAAAGACAGAACTTGATGAAAGATCAAATAATGAACAATTTTCTGTGTCATATCTCACTGACCCAAACTTAAAGTAAGATTTTCAGAAATGCTATTAGATTAGTATTAAGCAAATTATAATTGTGTTTGAATTGTTTATGTCGACAAGTCTTACTTATACTTCTTTAAATGAAAGGAACTGTATGTATTTTGGCAAAATGTAACAAATGTGTGAATTCGTAAAGTCTCAGAACTCTATTCCAGAGTCACGGAATAGTTTAAAAAGTTGGTCAGAAATGAAAATAGATTTTTTTACACAATAAAAACTTTTATTTTCAAATTAAATTTTCAATTTTCAGGATTTTCTTCCTGTCTTCATGATTGGATTATTATAATTTCATCCAAGTATTATTCATCTTTTAATTTGATGATTGTGGTAGATTGAAAAATATGGCTTTAAATTCCTCCTGTCCTTATTTGTGTGCCCATTTGCAAGGTGCCCATCAAGGGGTGCAGGGTCTTTCTTTCTTCACCCCTCAAACCTAGCCTGACCTTGCGACTTGCCTTCAAAACAAAGGCTTTCTAGCTCCTGTTTTTCCTTTTGGGATCTTTGAGAGCACCAGGCCCTGAAGGAGCTTAGCAGTAAGGACCGCAGGAAGACAAGGTCCAGCCAGCCCAGCTGAGGCTTCAGGCCTGTTAGGCCTCAGACTGGGAGCCACCTGAGATGTTCTCCTCTGTCAGCTGATCTGATGACTGTAACTCTGTGAGGGATGCCTGGTGAGTCCAGGGCCCAAATTCCAGAATTATGAGAGAATAAATGGGTTTTCCTTTAAGCCACTAAATTTAATGTATTTTGAAATTCCTAAATATCTAATGATGTAAATAACTGATGTAATGATAATGGCTTTTTTTTCCCTGTTTTATTTTTCCCCCTAGATATAGAAAGTGGGCTTTGAAGTTAATAGGAAAGTTGAAAGTTAATTCGAAATTAGAATAGAGTGATATATGTGGATTTCTTAATACAAGTAATTTTTACATGTCATAAAAACCCATTAAAGTTTTAAAATAAAAATAAGAAACATTTTATCAACTTTATTTATTGAGTCATCTATACTATACCTACTTCTGTATACTTCCATTATCGTCACAAGCACATTGAGTCAAGACTACATGTCTAATGTAAACATTGACTCATAAAGTATACACATAGTTTTCCCATGGAAGAGGTAGATTCATGCTCTTCCATCTCAAATCACTGCTTAAATGTTACTTGCAAGCAAAACTAACAGTTGGCATGAAATGAATTCATATACATGAACACTATCACGGTATAGCTATAAATTTTTGCCTATAATTCATGTACTTACATTTCTGCTTGTTTATTACGCTATTTACTTCATATTTTTGAGTGATCTGCCAGTCCCAATGGAGGAATTTGTATGGGCTTCACTTTGATTACATCAGTTTTTTAGTTGAGAGATATTTAAGGTCCAGATAGAATTTTTCTGGAAAATTGTCATTGAAGTGGAAAACCCAAACAAAATTGTAACAGTGTTACCTTTACTTCTATATATTTACCTCCTTTTACTATATATGATATGTACTCACAACTTCCTGGAATTTCATGAGCTTGACATGAAAAACCTAATACAGAAAGCATGTTAAAAATGGCTTATATTGTTTTTAATATCAGCTTTACTGTTAGACCTTTGCCCTTATAGCACTTAGAATTTTTTAAAGTATAAGATAGTAGAAGCAGCAGCAAAAATACTTTTATTTTTAGTTATACATGCACATATGCTATGTCATCCATACCCTCTCTGTGCTCTTGTGAGTCTATTTTGGCTTATATTATTCCCCTTTCCCAACTTTGTCCAGAAAAAACATTAGCATGTATGATGATAAGTAGCAAATAAAAAAGTATATCACTTTTTGCACTGTGGTGAATGGTCCCTTCTTTCTCCCACTGTTTCTGCACCTTAGAAACTATTAAAAGACCACAGAATGCACACAACTAAATACCAGCATATGAAGAGAAGCACTGGTGACGATGATTCAATTCCTAACCTCACCTCTGAATGTTGCCCAAATTATGATAAATGTCTTTTGGAAGAAAAGTTAGAGGCAAAAATTAAGAAACAGCATAAATCTAAATTTAATAGTATTTTTTCTTTAAAAAAAAGACAATATATTTTTATGGTTTATTCAGTAAGTAGCCTGTTTGATATAGATCCTGGTAACTTCATTATCATACTGAATATGAAGCAGATCTAAAGTTTATCAATTTGGAACAATTAATTAATTAGTTAGTTAGTATGTTACTACTACTATGGTCTTTTCCATACACTCCCAAGAACAGAAATTGTGTGTTTGTCAGATAGAGANTCTTTAAAAAAAAGACAATATATTTTTATGGTTTATTCAGTAAGTAGCCTGTTTGATATAGATCCTGGTAACTTCATTATCATACTGAATATGAAGCAGATCTAAAGTTTATCAATTTGGAACAATTAATTAATTGGTTAGTTAGTATGTTACTACTACTATGGTCTTTTCCATACACTCCCAAGAACAGAAATTGTGGTGGAGCCTGGGTAGCTAAGCCAGCTGAGTAACTGACTCTTGATTTTGGTTCAGTTCATGATCTCGCGATCTGTGAGATCAAGCCCAACACAGGACATTGTCAGCACAGGCCTACTTCGGATTCTCTCCCTCTCTTTCTCCCTGCCCCACCCCTGCTTGTGCCCTTCCTCTCTCTCTCTATCAAAACAAATAAATAAATATTAGGAAAATAATCTGGAGAGTTAATTTGGCTCATTAAATGTGGTCTCAGTTCTTCAGGCTTCAACCTTACTAAAGATTTCATCTCTGTTCACCTCACAAAGCTAAAGTAAATGAAACAAGTATTCTGGGTGGAGAATGATAATGTGGCCACGACACCCAACAATTTTGTGGGCCAAACAATTCCCAGGGGAAGCCTTAATTAAACTGCATGAATTGGGAAAGTGGTGGGAATGCTCCAGAAATATGGCCTCATTATGTATTAAATAAAACTCTACTTCTGAGTAAGGTGATCTCTTCAATGTTTATCATGAAGCAGAGAACAGAATATTCATCTTGATAGGTTGGATATATGATCCTAGGATTGAGAGGTGTGTGTATGTGTGTGTGTTTGCATGTATATGTGTGCACGTGTGACATGCATCAGCAGCACCACTAGTGACTTAGAGTCATAACAAGTAGAACAAGCAAGAAAGGTCCCAAATATGACTTTAAAAAACAGATCTAGGATAATTTATTTTAGCACTGGTGCTTCAGATTGCATTTAGTAGAGCACAAGACTTCATATGGATAAATGTCTCAAACATAATCACAAGGGGCACACAAGAGACAGGAAGGGTGGCTCATTTTCCTCTTTTAGCAGAGCAGCTCTCCTCTGGTCTCCTTTACATACTTGGGGTTGGGGCTTCACACAAGATTCTACCTGAGAAACAGTTTTACTGATAAAATAAGTTTTAAAACCATGAATTTAACATGAGAAGAAACTAAATCTTCAGATTTCATATTAGGGTGGCTTTTGAAACAAAAGATAACGAGTAAGGATAAGGCATAAAGCATCATTACTGCTATTACCCCTATTACTGAGCAGTGGCATATCCATGGGCACACACAATCCATTAAACATGCGTTATGTTGTTAAAGTATTTGTACATTAAGGCAAGAACTAATACACTGAGGAATGAATGGAGGGAAATAAAATGCAAAATAAACAGGAAAAACATGCATGTGATGTGGAAAGCTAGATTAGCTTATTCAATGCAGAAGGCCTTAGTTAAGTGATAAAACCGCAGATGGACTTTGAATAGTAGTGGGGGATAGAAAAGGGAAAGGAAATATTCAACTTTGGAACATGGAAGCAACCAGAGAAAAATTGACTTTTTGACTCTTTCATGCAGAAATGCACTTGAAAATAATTTTGTTCCACCTACATCAAAGAGATTTCTAAAGTTCCCAACCAGAGTGTGACAGGAAAAAGGACATATTGTACTAAACATTTATCTTAGTGCATTGGAGTAGGGGAGAGTTATACCTCCTGAAGTTCTGGCAAGTGCTATCGCTGAAAACAGGAAAGAGGTAAGGTAAATATTTTAAAAACTGCAATTGGATTGACAAACACAGAAAATGCCTCAGAGTTCATCTTGGACCTCTAACATAGGAAATAGACTAGAGTCATGGGGATCTTGATGGAGCAATGCCTAGTCTCACTTGGACTAGAAAGTGACAGAGAAGCATATCACGTGAGTTTTATCCAGAAAAATAGCAAAGGAAGACAAATGGAAAGCTGTATTCTCTAGTCTTCCTTGTGCTCAAGGCAAACACTTTAGAGTCCATTTTTATTCTTTCAGTAGCACCCAAATGATCAGCACAAAGTTATCTGTCTGATCTATCAACAACCCATCTTCCAGATTATATTAAAAATAAAATATATATATATATATACTAAACACATCCATTAATCTCCTTTTCCATTACTATTACTCTGTAGCCTGGATAACTGTAATATTCCTACTTCTACTCTTCCCTCCCTAAAACTTATTTTCCTTACACATTTGCCAGAGTAATTTTTTAAATATGTAAATCACAGCACATTGTTAAAGCCCTTCGATGGCTTCACAATCAACCAATAATCAAATTCAAACTCCAGACCTCAGCCTATATGGGCCGCCATCTGTTCTTTACCTACCATTTGACCTCATCTCAGCCATTCCCATGCGCAGTAATTCTTTCAGTCTCAGTAGGTTTTCTGTTGCTAACACATACCCAACCCCAACTCCCACTCATAAGCTTGTGTTGTTCCCTCTCCATTGAATACATTTCCTCCAGCTCTTCAATCAAGGCCGGCTCCATTTCCCCCTTTAGAGCTCAGACTATCATCTTTTCCTAGAACAACCATTCCATCTTCCCCAACAAGGTTATTTTCTTTATCTATCACTCAATTTATTAGCTACATCACATTATCTGAAATTACACACTTACTTGTATTGTTAATTTTTGGTCTGTCTTCTCACACGAGGCTATGATCTCAACAAAACAAGGATCCTCCATCACACAGGTCTTAACAAACCTTACAACCCTATCCAGCATGTTACAAGCATATAACAAGAGCTCAATGGCTATTTATTAAAATGAATGAATAAACTCGAGTCACTTCTAACTGTTCCCATTTCAGAATTCCACCTCTACAAAAGTGATTTTTCCCCTGGAATGAAACAGCTATACATACTTTGTGGAAGACATGAAAAGCAAAAGAGAAACCATACATGGCATGAAAGAAAATAGCCAGTCTTCATAGTGCTGCAATGAACTAACCCACATGCAGCTGCTGGTAAGTGGCTGGACAGTTAACTCTCAGTGAGTCATCAAGTGACTTACGTCTCATTGTTTTGGCACGTCTCTGTCAAAAAATGGTTAACTGTAGGTATCTGTCCCATAAAATCGATACATGTTTTTACCCTAAAGTGTGGCTTAGCCATTTTTTCATACTATAGAAGTAGCAAAGAATTTTAATTTTAATTTTTGAAATGTAAACCCTCATTGTTAATAGTTTCTTTTCCATTTAATTAAGAATCAACACACCTGTTGATAACCCTGTTATTCCTGTTAGAGCTCCTTTCTCTTCCTGTCACAGATCACACTCCTAGTCGCAGGGTTCTAAGGCAACTGGTGACAAGGAATGAGTTAACTCTCTGAGAAACTTGTTGAAAGCCTTGTAAATTTTGAAGGAATGGAACAAACAAGTCCAACACAAAAATCAATGGATTTCAGTACACTTTTTGTGTTTTCCTCTACTAAGTTAACCCAGAGAGAGAGAGAGAGAGAGAGAGAGGGTGATAGAGAAGGGAGGGGATTGAGAGAGAGAGAGAGACTGAGAGAGAAAGCAGTCTTATCCTTTTCCATTTAACAAAAACACTGACAAACAGTTAAGAATAGTGTGCAAGGTTGGTAGGGTGATTCAAGTTTCCCACAGCTGAAAGGTTACTTAATTCAGAGTTGTGCTGAGTTGTGCTGAGTTTCCTGATCTATTCCTAGTCTCCTGATAGACAAAGGTTTCACCCACCATCTGCAATCAGCGCTAGAGTTATATTAAGGCAAAGAGGCTGATGCTTTTCTAAGTACATCAGCGTGGAAAGAGGTGGAAGCCGACAGCGGCAGGGAGGATGTTGCTAAGTATCAGAGAGTCCAGGCTAGTAAATTACAGTCCCCAGGCACATCACGGGGGCGGAGGCTGCGGGCAATGGAAACACTGTGAGAATACTGGTTTTATGAGGTCTTCTCCATGGCTCTTCTTCCCACAAAACCTGGAGTACTTTGGGAATATGTACTCTTTGTTGAGGGTAATAGGAAGGCTTGGAAATTTAACAGCAGGAAAAGTGTCAAGACTTAGGTGATCTGGCTCAATATGGCGAGATGCAAGCTGCAAAAATCGGCTGTAGCAAATGCCGACAATCTCTCCTTGCAGTGACCCTCAGAGCCTTTACTAACTTACTGGATAATTTAACACTACTCTCTTTGTTTATCTGTGTTCTTATAACGATGTTAATAAACTATGTGTATAGTTTATTAAAAGTCAGATATATATGGCTTTTATTTTATGACTCGTATTTATTGACTGTACTGGCAAAGGTTTGCCTAATCAATTTATTTATCTTTGCAGCTTGCCAAGTTTACAAATAGAAAAGCTTCTTTCTTCTTGATATCAAAATACTAATGTATTTTTGACATTCCATCAACTAACTCTACCTCAGAAGCATATTATAGTATTTTGCAAATGAAATGAGTGTCTGCATCCTATTTCTATTTTTTAGGTTTAGATAGAAACATTCCATTTTTATCCAAATCATTTATTTTACTAAAAATCGCCCACTTAAGTTACATTTAAAGGAACCACAAGCGTACTGTAGAGATATAGTGGGTTCAGTTCCAGACCACTGCAATACGGGGAATATCACAATAGAGTGAGTCCGATGAGCTTTTTGGTTTCCCAGTGTATATAAAAGTTATGCTTACATGATACTATACAAAGCAATGTGCACACCTTAATTTAAAAATACTTTATTGCTAAAATATACTAACAATCATCTGACTTTCAGTGGGTCACAACCTTTTTGCTGGTGGATTTTCATGCCTTGATGTTGATGGCTGCGGACTGATGAGGGTGGTGGTTGCTGAGGGTTGGGGTGGCTGTGGTGGCTTCTTGAATTAAAACAACAATGAGTTTGTTGCATTGACTGAGTCTTCCTTTCACAATATGATTCCTCTGGTAGCATGTGATGCTGTTTCATGGCATTTTACCCATAGTAGCACTTTTTTTCAAGATTGGAGTCAGTCCTCTCAAACGCTGCTGCCGTTTTCTCAGTTAAGTTTACGTCATGCTGTAAGGCATTTGTTGTCATTTCAACATCTTCTCAGTATCTTCACAGGGAGTAGAAATAACTTTCTCTGTCCAATGATGAGAAACAACTCCTCATCCATTCAAGTTTATAAGACAATAGCAATTCAGTCCCATCTTCAGGCTCTTCTAATTCTAGTTCTCTTGCTGTTTCTACCACATCTGCAGTTACTTTCTCCACTGATGTGTAGAACCCTCGAAGTCCTCCATGAGGGCTGGAATCAACTTCTTCCGAACTCTTCTTAATGTTGATATGTTGGCCTCTTCCCATAATCTTAATGACATCTAGAATGATTAATTCTTTCCAAAAGTTTTTCAATTTACTTTGTCCAGATCCAGTAGAACAATCACTATCTCTAGCAGCTATAGACTTATGAAAAGTTTTTCTTAAATAATAAGACTTGCAAATGGAAATAACTTCTTGATATTTGAGTTGCAATATGAATGTTAATCATTAATCTCATTGTTAATGTTAATGCAACATTAATCTCATCGTATACCATCAGAGCTCTTGGGTGACCACATTCATTGATAACGGGCAGTAATATTTTGAGAGGAATCTTTTTCTCAACAGTGGGCTTAAAATATTCAGTAAACCATTTTGTTTACTGTACTGCAGGGCAGACTTAGTAAAATCCTTAAGAGTGCTAGGATTTTCAGAATGCTACATGAGCATTGGCTTCAACTTCAAATCACCAGCTGTATTAGCCCCTTAAGATAGAGTAGGTTTGTCCTTTGAAGCTTTGAAGCCAAGTCTTGACTTCTCCTTTCTAGCTATGAAAGTCTTAGGTGGCCTCCTTTTCCAACAGAAGGCTGATTTGTCTACATTGGAAATCTGTTTAGTGTAGCCACCTTCTTTAATTACCACAGCTAGATCTAGGATAATTTCCTGCAGCTTTTGTATCAGCATTTGCTGCTTTATAGAGACGCCTTCTTCATTTAAACCTCAAGAACCAGCCTCTGCTAGCTTCAAACTACTTCCTGCAATTTCCTCTCTTTTCTCAGCCTTCCAAGAACTGGATGAAATTATGGCCTTTCTCTGGATTAGGCTTTGGCCTAGGAGAATGTTGTCATTGGTTTGATCTTCTAACCACACCAGTAAAAAATTCTCCACATCAGCAATAATGACATTTCACTTTCTTAATATTTGTGTGTTGACTGGAGTGGCATTCTGAATTCCTTCAAATTTTTTCCCTTTGCATTCACATCTTGGCTATTTGATGCAAAAGGTCTAGTCTTGGCTTTGAACATGCCTTACTCACTAAACTTAAAATTTCTAGCTTTTGATTTTAAGTGAGGCACATGTGATGCTTCTTTTCATTTGAACACTTAGAGGTCATTTGAGAATTATTAGCTGACTTAATTTCGATATTGTTGTATCTCAAGGAATAGGGAGAAGAGGGAATTGCTGGTCAGTAGAGCAGCCAAAATACACACATTTATCGATTCAGTTTGGCATCTTATATGTGCATGACTCATAGTGACACCAAACAGTTATAACAGAAAAGATTACTGATCACATATCACCATAACAAATATAGTAATAATGAAAAAGTTTGAAATATTGCTCAATTATTAAAATGTGACACAGGGCCATGAAATGAGCAAATGTTGTTGGTAAAAAAAAAAAAATGCACTGACAGACTTGCCCGATGCAGGGTTCAATTTGTAAAAACACACAGTATCTGCAAAGCACAATAAAATGAGGTGTGCCTGTATATTATTAATGGCCCTGTAGAGGTCATAAAATAGAAAATGTTTTAGGTTTTGTGGGTCAAACAAGTTCTATGTCATTCCTATTTTTAAAAAATAACTGTAAAAATCAGTTTTAGTTCCAGAGTCATATAAAAAGTAGGCTCCAGGCTGCATTTGGCCCCTGGACCTTAATTTGCTGATCCTTGGCAATTATATTTAAGAATTTGATTTGTTTCAACCAAATAGCTTCGTTTTGCCTCTTTAGTAAATGGGGATAATAATGTAAGAAGACAGGACTGACAGGTATTTTGTATTGTGGGAGAGGTGCTCACTTTGACAGTAGTGATGTTAAACATTTCTAAATGCACACTGTAGTGTAGTCAATCTTAGTCTAGTCTAATGCAATCTCAAAAAATTTGACCCAATATAGCATTGGAAGCAAAGACTTTTTTGTGGTTTCCAGAAAAGGTGTTCAATTCTGAAATGCCATCTTCAATATTGTTCTTTGGTTATTTAAGTTGGAATAGGTTGGACAGGGATAAGAAGTGCCACTTCTCACCTGTGATAATATGATTTTCCCTGATATCAGGCAGAATCTTCAGTCTTGATAACTAATAACAACAACAATAGGGCTGTATGTCTACTTGACATTTCTCAGCTTGCAGAGTTCTCATTTCTAAATGAGAATGAAGATGATTTCTCTACAATTCTGTTTCTAAAAATACTTGTCAAATACTCAATCTCATAACCAAGGAAAGAGAGTTGAATCAAATTATCTTCAGAAGAGACCAATTTATGTATTTATTGAGTCAACGGATCCATGGAAAAGAACCCAGATACTGCACACTTTCATTCAAATGTTGCAAAAGATCATTCTAGTGCTATCTTTCCTGTCTTACCCTTGCATTTGCACTTGGCTGGCTAATCTTATGTACAAAGAATGAAGGAAGGACTATGGCCTTAGTAGCATCATTTTGGGCAGAGTCTTGTCTTCCATGACCTTTTGGGTTCAGGTCTTCTTTCATCTAGCGGCAGTTTTCTCTGGTTGCATAGCATACCTCATCATATTCCAAATTAGACTTATAATTTTAGCAAAGTCCTTAAGAATTCGGGGTGGGAGGGAACCCATCCCCATTGTTGTCCTTCAGAATACCATTTCTTGTTTAATAGATATGTTAGTTTATAACCAGTGAACATTCCTCTTGGAACCACAGTCTTCATGAAATTACTTCAACCACTTTTAGTCTTTATCAGTTCCTCTCTCTCACTCCCTCTCTCTCTCCCTCCCCCTCCCCCTCCCCTCTCCTATATCACTGGTCATCAACCAAAGCAAGGTTTCTTACTGGGCATGGGTATTGAGATGAGGCCAAGGGAAAGAGAATGCAGCAGTACCAAAAGAACACTCTGGAAACTCCATTATTTTCCTGCTATCAGAAATGGGAACATGATTGGATACTCATTGTATCAGATATGTAAACTGCAAAATCTATGTCAGCTTTCCACCTGTGCACTATTTCCTAGAGAACATTCCTACTCTGAAGTCTCAATATTTCTAACGATCTTCAGCCTGTTTGTTTACCGGTACCAGTGTTCACTCCTTCACTCTTTCTCTCTTCTTACTACAATGGCTTACACACAGCCGATACTAGAGATACCAACATCTCTTTCATGGCAAATAAGATGTTGCTGGAACCAACACTGTACACACAAGTTAAACTATGTAGAATCTAGCTGTGTGCTGAAGACACTTTGGAGAATTCCTTTAGAACACCTGTGACATTCATGTGGAGGTTGCCATACAGCTTTCTTTGTTTATAAGGTAAGGATATAACAACAGAGGTGAAATGTTACCAAAAAAAAAAACAAGTGGCATTTTGTTGCAAATTAAGAGCACAGTGAGAAAAATCACATAAATTATGCAAAGATTCGTCTGAAGAGCGTAAAATGCCAATATAAGCTATAGATATCCAAATGCATGGTCTTTTAAAACTGTTAAAATTCTGTCAGTGTTACATGTGGTGAAAAAGGGGGAGGAGAATCAAATATTTCCCTAGGTATTTAAAAAATGCAATATTTTAATACCGTAGTAAAAGCTATAAAACACCATATAGGCTAAATATTTTATGGGCATTTAAACCAATTTTAAAGTTCCTTTACTGAGTGATTTGGTTAATTTAAAAAAATGTTACTGCAAACTGAAAAGCACTGGGTGGTTATCACTTCAAGGATTTATAATTATTAAAGGTGTTATTATGATTAAACATTCCAAATGAAATGATTGATTGGATTAGGTCAAAAGTCCTTTCTAGCATTAAAGTTTCACAGATAACATAAGTTCCCATACCAGTCTTTCCTGCCTTACACAATAGGGATATTGTGTGGTATCAGCATATTCTTTGTGATTTTATATATCAAATAATATTAAATATTTTATTAAAGGGTTTTGAGAGAATTTCATAATTTCCCAAAAGTTAAAGCAGTAACTTTGTTCACGACTTCACTGATCATGAAAGGTTATATGACTCAAACAGTTATCATAAACTAGCATTTCTTCAGGGACAGCAATCAATACTCCACATAATATTAGGCCCTTACAAGATCACAGCATCCTAATTCTTTTGTATTTTTTGCATCCAAGCAAATCTGTTAACAGCCTAGATCAACACTCTCTACGAAATAATGTTCCCAAATCAAAGCAGACTTTTAACATTCAAGATCTTTTGTCTTTATTTATGGTCTACATTCTTCATGATGTTATATAACATTTTCTCTACATCTTTCCTTAAACATTGGACAGCTTTATATATTAAGCATTTCTAAATCCTTTTATTAACATTTCCTAACTTTTCTATTTTCCATGTAATTATTTCCATCCTAGGTTTTTGCTTCTTTTCCAGAGTTTCCTAGAGTTTCTTAATTTATGTACCTCATAAATTAATTTCAAAATGTTACTTAATTATGAATCTACATTTTCATTAATTCATTAACAAAAGTATATACTATACTTAGTCAAATATTAGATTATACATTTTATGTGGTACATATTACTCTGCTTTTTAATTATACAGTCTGGAATTAGGCTACATTTCTAATCACCAAAACAATGCTGACCAAAGTACATACAGCTTTTGGCTCACTAGGCAACAACTAGCATCTGCTCAACTCATCCATTTCAAACTTGAATTTGTGCAGTCTGTGGTCTTTTTAGTATGTTGCTACAAGGTAGATTCTAGGGAACTCAATTTCATTTGCTTGTAATCATTTTTCTAACTGTCAAGGTCACTTTTAATTCTAATCCTGTCTTCCAAGGCGCTCACCCATCCTGATGATATGATGTACTTGGCAAATTTAATGACTACTCTCCAGCTCGTAATCAATCACACACAGAGATGTTAAATGCACCCAGGACTGCTCTCTGCAGAATATCACCTGTTATGGGCTTAGGGGCAACGGTTCTACATTGTGTTATTTTTAAATTCTGGTGATTGCCTTGTTCTCCACACTAAGCCTCAGAGAAAGACAAATACAAGTCTCACTGACTTAAACAAGGCCAAACAGAAATGGCAAAGTGATCACCTTTAGGCGGCATCTTCCCTCAGGGCACTTTACAAATCATGGCACCCTGCTTTCACATTATTTCAGGGACAGACCAGACAATTTGAGGATGGGAGATTCTGCCTGTGTTAGATATACTGTGTGTTTTATTTTTTATTTTTTATTTTTAATTGCAAGACAAGCAGCATGCTGCCCAGTGTTTAGGAAAACTTTACCTGGTCTGTATGAAAAGCACTAGTTTCAGTGACAACTCCCTAAATGGTCTATTACTTTTGTGTTGAGTAGAAATGATACAGAAGCGAGCCTTGCAAACTGTCAGCTTGGTACTGAGTAGTTTTATGTATATGTATAGGTTTTGGTTTGGAAAAAGAAATTACTTCTTGTATGGATCAATTTATTTTCAATAGGAAAAAGCCCCATTTCAAGATTAGAGGCTGAATCTTTAAACTAGTTGTGAATGAGTTCTGCGTCACTGCTTCCTTACCTGTGAAATGGAAATCTGGACTAGATCAGGTATGGCAAGTGATTTTTACCTGGAGAACCAACTTATTAGAAGGGGCTGCCTTAAGTAGTCTGGAAATTATGAGGTGGATTCTGTTTCATGGAAAAACCTTCCATGAAGTAGTAATATCTCTCATGGGGAAATAAAAGTAAAAAAGAGACATTGTGTATGCTATTTATTACTCCTGATTTAGATGATTTTAAGTTCCCTTTTGCTCTAAGATCCAATGAGAACATGGCCAACCAGATAGAAACTAAAGGTAAATAATTGTTCATATCGATACTCCTGGGAGAATGCCTAATTGGAGTTCTGCTCCCCTACGTAGTTGGAGAAGAGTACCTATGTGCATGATCCAGTAAAAGTGTGTGACCTTCTGGTAGCTAGTGGTTTGCAGATAATAGCACAAATTCTATCAGTTGACCAGAGGTCCCTTCATTTAAGGTGAGTCTATGAGGCCATCATCTTAGGCTCTGGGCATTCAGCTGTAACATCTTTCACCAACAATTACTTGAGCATATTGCATTTATTTGGACTTCTCAATTAAAAAAAAAAAAAACTTCTTGTTTTGTGGTGTGTGTGTGTGTGTGCGCGCGCGCGTACGTGTTAACATTTCTAAAGCTAAACTAAATCAAATCAGAAGTGACTTTTAACGATCATGCAATTATTCAGTTCGTATTTAAATGTCACATTCCCTAACAAACTATACAATTAATCTTTTCAACCTTCTGTTTGGACCATCAATGGTAAAGTTTATTCTAACTTGTCTTCTTTGAAGGTTAATAAGTCATACAATTATCTTTGTGATAAAGGATGTGTTCAACCATAACTGATCACTTAAGGATTTCAGAAGACTTTATCCTGTCAGGTTATATTAAATATTGTAAATACTTGGGTATGTGGTTATTCCTTTTCCTGTGTTAAATATGGACTGCACTTTATTTTTCCCAAGACTATTTTCATGAGATGCACCTCTTTTAAAAGGAATGGACAGGGGCGCCTAGGTGTCTTAGTCGGTTAAGCGTCCGACTTTCGCTTAGGTCATGATCTTGCGGTTCGTGGGTTCGAGCCCCGCGTCGGGCTCTGTGCTGACTGCCAGCTCAGAGCCTGGAGCCTGTTTCAGTCTGTGACTCCCTCTCTCTCTGACCCTCCCCTGCTCACGCTGTCTCTCTCTCTCTCCTAGAAATAAATAAAACATTAAAAAAAATAAAAAAATAAAAAGAATGGACAGTGTATAGCATTCTTTGAATTCATGTTCTCTGACAAATAGACTAACGTCAAATTTAAGAAGAAAAGTGAGGGATGCCTGGGTGGATTCGTCAGTTAAGCATTTGACTCTTGATTTTGATTCAGGTCATGATCTCACAGTTTGTGTCGGGCTCCACACTGACAGCATGGAGCTGCTTGGGATTCTCTCTTTATCTCTTTCTCTCTCACTTTCTCTTTCTCTGCCCCTCTTCCAGTCCATCTCTCCCTCCCCCAAAACAAATAAGTAAAATTTCCAAAAAAGAAGAAAAGTAAGAATAGTTTGATTGTGAGTTTAAAAAGCAATTTCTATTAAAAATATTATAACTCAGGCATGAAAAATTAAATGCTCCTGAGTCCAACTGGAAAGGAACTAGAAGCATCCACAAAGGTGTGAAGGTTGTGGCAGAGGAGGGGACAGAGGTAGCAGTGGGGGAAAGGCACACCTGGGAGGAGCTATTAACGTATTTTGAAATAAAATGCAATTTCATTTCCTTTTACTCCCTATTTTCAAATGGTTGAGGGCCATGGTCTAGTAAGTTTAATTAAAGGTAATGAGTAGGAGGCCTAGAAAGATGGTAGCAAGGAAAGTCTCCTCCATGACAGCCAGACCCTGATGAGCCAGTAGGCAGAAAGGGTATTGCCTCGGGGCCCAGTTGAGCTGGAAGCCTGTATTATGGGTTGGCCCAAGGAAACCTGAGACACGGTAGCCAGCTAGTGGTGAAACCCAAACACGCTTGAAACTGCACCAAGCTAACACATATGAGAAAGTGCTAAATATGTGTTTCTCCTCAAAGGCCAACAAAACCCTACCTGTCCTGGCTTCTGTCTCCCTTTTGAACCTTGTTTGCTGCTCTTCTCTTCATTCACTGAAATACAGCCTTCCCTCTATGAGTCGACATGAAAACACATTACTGCCATCATGGGAACTTTGCACATCTATGTTCCATCTGCCTAGATACTTGGATCATCCCTTCACTTTATTCAGGACTCTGCTCAAATTTCATTTTCAGGAAGACCTTCCCTGACCACTTTATCTAAAATATTCCAATATTAGTTATTCTATGAATCTGAACTATTTTTCTTCATAACTCTTACCATCATCTGATGTTATATTAAGTTATTGTGTTATATGAATAAATGAACAAAGAGGTCAGAGAAGATGAAATAAGCAATGAGTGGGAAAGCTGAGGTATCAAAAGTGCAAAGAAATGACGTAAGAAATCAATGAAAGGCACTAAAATGGGAAGAGAATTTGGGGGTCCCTTTTTGTTATATTCCTGAAGACTGGCACAGGGTTCAACTTGGAATCATGGCAGGAACCCCAGCGTTAGAACCAGGGTTGTCCTGGTGCATCATACAAACAGGACTTATTGTGAGAACCAGGCAGGCAGAGTTTAGAAGTCTGAGATTGAACTTTGGTGTCAACTCTATTTGTGAGGCATACTCCTGTTATTTTTCATTTCTGCCAACTTCTAGGGCTCAAGAATACAAATAAAGTGGATTATTGACATTGGCAGTATGAACCATATGTCAAATTATCATTTGACTTTACTGTGTTTTGGAGACGTATGGACTGCAAGAAGATAAACTGTGAACTGATAAAATAGAACATGGTAATTTTTACTATTTATTTTTGAAAAATCTGTACTTTGTGGGGGCATTGATGAAACTTCCAAATTCTCATTTTGCTTTTAGACTTGTTCTATATCTGGAAGATTAGGTTTTGTTTCTATTTAAATGTTATGCTTTGATTACTTACAGGGTCAAGTATTTTGTTCTATTGCCTTTTCAAGGATTTAATGAAAGGTGCAGAAGGGGTTTTGAAAACATTATTCTCGCTATCTTCAAGAAAGATAAAAGAATCACAAGAGTTTTGACGTCTAGAGATATTTTTCTACATACTTCCGTTCAAGAAACAAGTAAGCTATTAGCCTTCAGAAAATGTCCTATACACACAAAACCACTTTTGCCCCTATTTTCTGTGTTATATGTTTGAATCTTGTTTTGAGTCTATTGCTTTAGAGTGGAAAGATTCAGTTCCAAAATTCATAAACTAATTTATTATCCTCTAATAATCTATTCTAGTACTGTGTTTAAAAATATAAAATAATTTCATAGTATTGCTTGCATTTATCACAGATAGTTATAAAACACTAACAGTGTTAAAATGGATACCTTAAAAATAACATCTCAGTTCATAAAATAGGGTAATTTAAGTTGTTAAGGAAGCTCGGCCGGTTGACTCTTTTTTGTTGTTGTTGACATGAAAAGAAGTGAGTGGCAAACACATAAGGACAAATTTACTGACTTAGGCAGAGAAAGCTCTATATTATACTAGAGATTCTATTTCAAATTTGATTGCTTCAGGAAGAAAATGCATTTTCCCTAATGTGGCTGTTGGCCTCTTGATCCTTCTTAAGCATTTAATAAATTTCTGTTGGCTATGCATGGTCAAAATTCAGGAACAAAAAAGAGAGTAAAGAATAAATACAAGTGGGGCGCCTGGGTGGCTCAGCTGGTTAAGCATCCGACTTCAGCTCAGGTCATGATCTCAATGTTCGTAGGTTGGATCCCCATGTCTGTCTCTGTGCTGACAGCTCAGAGCCTGGAGCCTGATTTGGATTCTGTTTCTTCCTCTCTTTTTGCCTCTCCCCTGCTTGTCCTCTGTCTCTCTCTCAAAAAAATAAATAAACATTTAAAAAGTTAAAAAAATAAATACAAGCATTCTAGAAAATCTACTTTTTGGTTCAATAATGGATTGTTCATTGGCACTAAATTTAAAATATTAATAATTTCCCACTGAGAAAAAGATCCTTTAAGTGTTAAGGACTCTCAAATTTATTTCTTTCTCTCAAGCTCCCACCTCATATCAACTGTTTATTCCGTAGTATATGCATATTTTATAATCAATATATCCAAATCTGAACTGTTTGTTCTGCCCTACAAATCTCTTCCTCTTTCTGTATTTCTTATTTTTGTAAAAGGTACCACTAGCACCTACCCAATGACTAAAGCCACAAATAAGAAAATTATTCTGGAAGTATTCCTCCTCCTCCCCTCAGCCTCTTCTCAAATCCTCTTGACCTTTTGATTTTACTTTCTCTAAGTCTTTCATATCTATCTCTTATTCCCCTTTTTTCAAGCTAAGGTATTAGTTGAGATTTTTCTTGCCTTAGAAAGAAGGAAAAGAAGTCACTTTGACCTGTGAAGCTAGAAAAAACTATGTTCATAAAAAGAAAGGAGTCTCTTGCCTTAAATTTTTTATATTAAGAGCAGGAGGGGTTTGTAAGAATTGAGCACCATTCAACAGCTAACAATGTTGTTTTCATTTTCTGTATTAGTACACAGGGAAATAACCCCAACTACTTATTAATTATTTCGTAAGTTAGTCTCAAAATACCATCAACTTAGAGGCGCCTGGGTGGCTGAGTCGGTTAAGCCTCTGACTTCAGCTCCGGTTGTGATCTCACGGTTCGTGGGTTCGAGCCCCGTGTTGGACTCTGTGCTGATAGCTGCAGGGAGCCTGTTTCCGATTCAGTGTCTCCCTCTCTCTCTGACCCTCCCCTTCTCATGCTGTCTCTCTTTCTCTCAGAAATAAATAAAACATTAAAAATTTAAAAAATAGCATCAACTTATCAGTATATTTAAAAGCTCCCATAGAGGTTCCTGATCCATTTTCTTTCCTCACTAGAAAAGAGAACATTATCTAACATTACATGAGAATTGTAAAAAGGAAATACGTATCAAAAGCTTCTTTTTTGGGGAGAGATCAAGAGTATGCAAACATGTCAATCTCTCCTCATCCTGTGTGGCTGAAGTGAATGAAGTTCAACATTGCTTTTCTACACACCTAAATTATTACCAGGGCTCTTGGGCTGAGCACAGAAAGAAAGAAAAGCAGCATTAATTACTGTCACAGACTACATGATAGACTAGAATTCACCTTTATAGAGGCAGATTACTTTTGCTTTTCAATTTAGGCTGCTCTAGAGCTATGACAAATAGATCATTTTAGAGGAGACTTGTTAAAACCCATTAGGGCTCTTGTGTTAGCAACTCTCAAACTTTTAAGTGGCCAGTGGCCAGCAATAAGCAGACATCTGAGGAGTTACAACTAGAAATCTCTGGAAAAGGAATACAGAATGCATTTTTATTTTTCAGATCTCTAGGAAAAAGTGAAACTTCCAGTCTTTTGAAAGATTTCCCTTGTTGTGATTTCCAGATGGCTAGAAGGTGATAGGCATGAGCACTAAAATTCTACTTTAATCTGAACTCTGCAACTATCATTTCTCGGAAAGAAATTACTCTACATCTAAGAAGGCATTATAGTTGCTTAAAGTTTTAATTTTAAGCTTTAGCCTTATCCCCTTGAAAGCTTGCCCCATCCCTGTTACTTAGCTTGATAATTTGTTTTTGTTGGTATTGAGATAGATCCTTGACAGACTCAGTGAGAACAATTCCATAACTTACACAAAGCAAAACATCTGGGGTCCCACTTATACCTTAGACACAACTAAGGTTCAGGATAATTATTTAGAGTTTAACTCCAATTTTTCAAGACTTTTTGTACTTCCTGTTAGCATATTAGGTGGATATACTGCATGACCTCCTAGAAAATTCCACATGTGCTATTTTCTTCTACTTTACTTTAGTTATACTAGAAAGATTAATATTCTGTTCAGGACAGATTTTTATAAGCAATGGCTGACTACATAGTAGAAGATCCCTTGGTACGTAAATAAATCTCTCTCCCTACCTTTAAATTTTATTGTTAAAGATTTATTTCTCTGGTCTGTATATTTTTTTAACATCCTTTTCAGCTGCTCCTGGGTAATCAGCTTGAGCATGTGGCATGAGATAGATATGTGGCCTGGGAGAAATAAAAGGAATCTGTGACAATGCACAAGCCTTCAGTGAGAAACTTGATTTCGGAATTCAAAAGGTAATTTTTTAAAGTCAAGCTTAAAAAAAAAAACTGAATGGAGTTAAAAAATTAGTGTGTTAATTAAAATTCTCATTGAACTAACTGACAGTAAATTAAAAGTTGATTAACTTTTAAGTATTCACTTAATTACAAGGTGACATTTACTGTTGCCATTTTTTAAATTATTTTTTCTACTCAGTCTTAAATCTTAAATTCTATTCAATTAATTGGAAAGAAATGGAAATGTAACAGAGGATATAAACAGTTAATAGAAGCATATAAATGGCTTATAAATGTGAAAACGTTCCACCTCACTATTAATCATATCAATGTAAATTTGAATAGATCGCCTTTTTCTGCCTATCACTGTGACCAAGAGAAATACACAGTGTTGTTGAGGATTTCAGGCCTTACATACCTGAGTAAAAATACATTGAAAAAATGAAATAGATTCCTGAGGAAAAATGTGGAAAGTTGATTTTTATAGTTCATACATTTTGATTCAGTAATTCTTCTAGATATCTATTTTATTAAAATAACCAGAATCATAAATAAAAGATGTAAACAAAGACATCCACTAAAATGTTATTTTTAACACGAAAAAGATGAAAACAGCCTAAATGTAAGAGAAAACTAAATAAGCTAGGATTCAGTCATAGTTTGGATTATTATGATACTACCAAAATTGGGCCTTCCAAGAGTACATATTGACCTGGAATAATGTTCAAAAACACTGATGCAGGGGCACCTGGGTGGCTCAGTAGGTTAAGCGTCCGACTTTGGCTCAGGTCATGATCTCGCGGTCTGTGGGTTTGAACCCTGCGTTGGGTTCTATGCTGACAGCTCAGAGCCTGGAGCCTGCTTCAGATCCTGTGTATCCCTCTCTCTCTGCCCCTTCCCTACTCATGCTCTGTCTCTCTCTGTCTCTCAAAATAAATAAAAACATTAAAAAAATAAAAAATACTGATGCAAAAAAAAGATACAANAGCGAAAGTCGGACGCTTAACCGACTAAGCCACCCAGGCGCCCCACAACATGTATTTCTAAGACCCCAACGTTTAAAACATATACATAGATTTTTTAAAAAATTAGAAATAAACATGTCAAACTATGAATAGTGATTATTCATAGGGAGTGAGATTACAAATTATGTTTTCTTCATGTTTTTATTTGCCTATGAGCATACATTCGTTTTCCAATTAGAAAAATAAATGTTTTTAAAAATTAGTGGAAACACAGATTGTATATTAATAGAAAGCAAATTTATTGGCTAGTTGCTAAATTTTGAGAGAATGAAAGCTTATCTGGAATAAAGAAAAAATGTCTGGAAATATTACTTCATTTTTAATTTGTATCAAAGGGACATTAATTCATGATAATGTAAGCTGTATGAAATTATTCTCTTTATTAACTGTATTTCAACATCCTTGATTATATACCTATGTAAGTTGAATGAAAATTCTAAACACATTATTTTCTGAACATGTAATAGTTAATAGTTTACATTTCACATACCTTTGAATGAAAATATAAAATTTTAAGTACACCTCTGATCTCTCTGACTCTAACAAATTCAGTCAGCTTAAAGATATGAATATAACTGCAACATTCTGAAAATATGGACTTGTTTGACATACAAAGTTTCTTAATATACAAAATCTGACCTACTCCCTTTGCTGTTTCTAAGCCTAGGAAACATTCCATCTTCGTATTTCTTAGGTTTGTTCTATTATGTTAGGCTCCAAATCTAGTTAGTATTTGGGGTTGTACTTGGGCTGAGGTATTTACAAAGGAGCTATATTTTGAAGATGGAATTTAACTCCCATGTACTGACCAGATCTACACATGCAAACACAAGTGGCCCAGGCAGTGAGTCACGGCTCGCCCGAACAGA
>NW_027529525.1:577190-586966 GCF_008692635.1 Crocuta crocuta | reverse complement strand
AAAAAAAAAAAAAAAAAAAAAAAAAACACCAAAACCTGCAGCTGGCATAAATAGGTATTTTAACTCCAAACAAACAAACAAAAAAATGTTTCAGTAGCATTAAAGCTCATGCTTCAGGCCCAGGATGATGCCAAATTCTGGGCCCAACCAGGGCACCTCTAATACAGACTGTTCTGGGCATAACATGGCACTCAAAAGTCATTTCCCTCTAATTTTCCATGTTAGTGTAATTTCCCACCCCTCCCAGTACATAAATGAGGGACTCTGTGGGGTTATCAAAATTGTTCTCTTTATTCAGCAATAGGAAGAGTGTATACTTGGAAGTGGCAAACTTTACCCAGCGAATTCATATTCATACTAACTGTAGTCAAATAGGCCTGCCTACGGACCACTTACAATTTCATGCATTCTTGACTCTGCCTTTGATCGCATTATTAATTCTACCAGGAATCACTCATCATCATACCCTCTCCACATGTGTTGGTGTAGTTAATTTTAAGTAACTTTTGTTAATCAACCTCTGAAGTTCTAGCATTCTATTCACCTCATGCAACTAGCAATTCGGTTGTTTTTCTATGGCATCTTCTGAACTGTGCATTACTGTATGATTCTATATTGATGTTTACTTTATTTAAAAACATTTTTAATGTTTATTTATGAGAGAGAGAGAGAGAGAAAGCACTAGCTGGGGAGAGGCAGAGAAAGAGGGAGACACAGAACTTGAAGCAGGCTCCAGGCTCCAAGCTGTCAGCAAAGAGCCCAACGCGAGGCTTGAACTCATGAACTGTGAAATCATGACCTAAGCCAAAGTCAGACATTTAACCGACTGAGCCACCCAGGTGCCCCTCTATATTGATGTTAAATGTTCTATAGCCAGACTAAATTACTATTACATAGCTTCCTGAAAAGGAGATAACCTTTACTCTTACATTTGAATGTTTACAAGTATTATTGCCTTTGATTAGATTGTTTTCTCCTCCCTGATTCTATTTAATTATGGTTCCAAACACATATACACACACTCTCTCTTTCTTTAAATCTCAGTCAGACATTATTTTTCCCAAGAAGATATTTCTATCTTCCCATATAGGAGGTGGATGAGTACTCTTCCTACTTGAATCTCAAGTATCCTTTTTTTTCCCCTATTGTGATCCCTTAAAACTGTCTACTTCATCATCTATAAGAAAAACCCCACCAGACTGTGAATTTCTTTATCATTCATGAATAAATAAGTAGGATTCTCAAATATCATTTAACCTTTTTCACATGTAGTCTTCTATACTTCGTAAAGAGGCTATAGGGTGGCTGAGGATAGAAATGGGTCCTTTTTTTTTTTTTTTGAGTCTGCCATCCCTCCACATGTCACACATAACGGATTTTTCAATACTTATAGATGTTTTTTAAGGACTAGACTGGATTTTTCCTTTGCATTGTTGTTCTTATATGAAGTCATAAAGGGGCCCTTAGAGATCACTTAGTCCAACCTTCTCATGGAGATTTCTTTTGGATTTCACTGTGAAGGTATTTTAGGTATTTTGGCCCAGAGGCAAGATGAGTTAGTTAAGGGAGAAAGTGCTAAGTGTGCATAAATAAAGTTAGGGCAAACTTCTTGCTGCTTTCTCCTACTTTTGAATGGATATTTGGCAAAACATAGAGGGAGAGGGAGAGGAGAATTGGGGACTGGAGTAGCAGCTCCAGACACTAAATGTGACTCCGGAGGAGTCAAGGAATCAAATGAGTGGAGGGTCAGTGGGAGAGTGTCCCAGTGCTTTAAGACCTGGGATCTGGCCTGGGCTTCAGATAAAATAGCCAGGAGGCTATGGTCTCGAAGAGTCTATGTCCAAATCTAATTCTGTCTAATTCAGGCTCAAAGCAGGTCATCCCTAGGAGTACTGAGATTCCAAGCTACCTTTAGGAGAATAGGGAGCTCAGGCATGATTACACTCACTGTGTGTCTCTCTCACCAGTGCTTTTATATAACAAAGATATGCTAAACTGAACAACAGAATGAGCTCAGAAAGGGAAACAGGAACATACAACCCAAAATCTGGAAATAAGGTCAAGAGAGTGTGGCATATCCTTTCAATGTCATATGGGAGCAGTGTTCTTAACTTTTTGAACAGTACATTATAGCAATATAACTTGAGAGGTTAGGGAGCCTAGGCAAGCAAGGAAGGCATTCATGTTTTTATTTTAGGTACCACAGCTCCTTTAGGGAATAGCTAATGAGTTCTTTCTCCCACCTAGGTCTGGCTACCCACATCATTTTCAAGAAACATTACCTCTATGGAGTGCTGCTCTCCCACAGCCTAGGACACAGGGAGATTGATCCAGAAAATAAAAGTAGTTACAGAACTGTTTTCCTATGTGTATTTCTAGGCACAACAAAGATTCCCTATTTTTATTAACTTACATGTGACTCAAAATTTATTAAAATATCTTCCACTTTTCTAGTCTCAGTTTTCTGCCAATATTATGCAAATAAACCCTGAGGCTGGTGATTTAGCTATTTTCATTTTCATTCATCTTGTCTCTGATAATATCCTAAAAATTAGTAAGGTGTTTTCTTTTTTGCCTGTCTGAGTACTAGACCTTCACTTTGCTTACCTCAATGCATGGAGTGAGCAGTGTGATAAGAATTAGGATTTATAAGGTATTAAATGTCATACAAAAGAAAAAGGATGCTTCTGGGAGACAATAGATTTGAAGGCTGGGTTCAGTGAAAACATAATATTGGTCAAAATGTAAAGGCATGGTAGGTAAAAGCGAGGCAAAGGAAAACTCCAGATCCTGCTCCCTGTAGGGACCCTGAAAAGAAACCACACTATTCTTCATTAATTCAACCATCTTTAGTCACCCTTGACATGGGTACAAATTTGAGAGCTGGGGGCCCACATGGGGCTTTACTGTGGTGGCCTTGAAGTGATCAGCCAGGCACAGGGACAAATGGCGGTTGTGGCAAAGAGGTGAGATCTTGGGTTACACAGGCCTCACTCATTATCTAAGGCCAGGGCAAGCTGCAATCAAGCAACCAAGAGATCTTGTCCTGTGACAGGAGTCGCCAGGTAGCATCACATTTCTAGATTTTGACTTTTGATCTCCGATACAAGGCTGTGTGAGGCCCGCTGCTCTCCAATGTTCTGTTGCTATTCTAGGGAGGAACTGAGAAAGCGATAATGAACTAAGAAATATGAGATATTAAAACATGTTGTTTTCCCACATAGTGACCATTATCTCAAGGCACTAATTAAAGCAGCAGATCTGAAAAAAGAATCAAATGGATTAGCCATTATGTTAATGTTCTAAGACTAAGATGTGCTTGAGGTTAGGAGGAAAGACAGCATTAGTAATGGGAGAAAAAGAGGTATATTTTCTTTGTACATTTAAACACAGTGTGAGTTAAACCTACAATTGTACCTCACAATAATGTACTGGATACATACTGACAAAGAGCAATACCCATTTCTTCTCCTGAGACCCTTAAAGTTGAGAAAAAACTCTAGATAACACTATTGCTTTACTGATGTCTGACTCCTACCCCATGTTGTGAGGTTCAGTGGAGGTTGGGACTGTCAAGGAATGCTTCATAAAGGAGGTAGAAATTGAATCGAATCTTAATTTATGCATAGAACTGAGAAAAATGGTGAAAATCATCACAGGAAGAGTTGATGTTTAGAATAGATATGTGGAGTCAGGAGCTCATGTAGTGTAGGTAATAGAAAACAGAATTTCACTTCCATTGTCAACATTAGGGCCTATTGGATAATTTGAAAAACCCTGTGAAAACAAAATATGTAGAAATGTTGGATAAAATACAACAAATGTTTACTGTAGACTCAGAATTGAGCTTCCAAGAAAGGAAGAGAAATAAGCCAGAGTCAAAAGTGACAAGTGGCTAAAATCTGAAGTAGAAGCTTATGTAGACATCATGATTTCTTTAGAAGGGGTTCCCAATTCTGGTGACAAAGAGAACTGAATATTAGTAGCTATCAAAGTGTGAAGCATAGAGGGGCGCCTGGGTGGCTTAGTCGGTTAAGCGTCCGACTTTCGCTTGGGTCATGATCTCACGGTTCGTGGGTTCGAGCCCCGCGTTGGGCTCTGTGCTGACTGCCAGTTCAGAGCCTGGAGCCTGTTTAAGCCTGTGACTCCCTCTCTCTCTGACCCTCCCCTGCTCACGCTGTCTCTTTCTCTCTCCTAAAAATAAATAAAACATTAAAAAAAAAATTCAAAGTGTGAAGCATAGAGCATCACACAAAGTCAAGATCCATTGTGAAAGGTAGAATTGAAGAAAAAAAAAAAAGCAACAAGTAAAAGCTATCTTGACCTGAGCTAGAGTGAAAAAAGTCCACTCTTAGCCTACATTCACGTGGACTTAAATGTCAAATCTGCACTCCTCAGGTACTCTCAGAGACCCCAAACAGAAAATCACCATAAATAATTGGTCTTGATGATTTATGCCAGTGCATCTTTCAAAAGGAAATGAAACTTCTCAGGATTTCCCAGGGATAAAGCCTTGCCAAATGTGAATCCAATGTGTACAGTTACAATAATAAAAAACAACAACAAATGGGGAAGAATCAGCAAAGTGCTTAATTAAAATAAGATCCACATGAATGCCGAATAGTTTACTAATTGAATATGAAATGCAAATACAGATGTTTAAAATGCTTAAAGAAAAATAGATTGAAACATGTGAAACAATAATATATCTGTAAGAAAGTTCAGAACTTTAAAAATCACTGATGGAAATTTAAAACCTAATTAAAATTTAAAATTCAAGGGAAAAGCTTAAATAATTGGCTTCTCCAGTCACCCGCTAAAGGGATACCTAATAAATAAGTAATACTTATTAAAAGAATTACAAAAGTTGGGCACAGAGACACAAGAGGAAAATTATGACAGGTAATTTAAGGGGCTTAGAGGACTGAATGAGATTATATATGTATCTAATTTGGCTTATGGTAAAAAGATTCTATATATTGAGAGAAAAGTAGGAGAGGGAAAAATACAGATGTTTTCCAGAATTGAAAAGCGTGGATCCCCAGATTGAAGGAAGATAATAAATCTCAAGCAAATAAATAAATTAAAAAAAAGAATCCATAGGTAGATATACACCATGTCATAGTGAAACTGCACACGCTAAATGCAATAAAAATATTTCAAAAGCAGCCTGAGATAAAAGCAGATTTTCTCCAAAGGATTATAATTAGAGGGACTGTGAACATCTCAATAACATCATTAGAAGTCAGAAGACAGTAGGACAATTCTTCCATGTACTAAGAGGAATTACTGTTTCATAGACTTTTTATTCAAGGGAAGAATGTGTATTTTAATCAAAACACCACTTAAAGTTTGCCATCAACAGACCTTCAGCGAATGGAAAAACTTCTGAAGAACTAAACTTTCTTAGTTACTAAGAATAAAATTATTCCAGAAAACAGACAAGAACCTCAAAAGGTACTAAAGCTAAAAAAACAGACAAACCCCAAAACTGGTTAAACTTTAGACAATTCGATCACTGATGGTATAAAATAATAACTATTAATTCAAATGCAAAAAATAGAAGAATAATATACTAGATATAAATAATATGTGAGAGGGGAAAGAATGATTGTCAATAAGTATACATGTTAAAGGTTTGAAGGGTCATCACTAAAAGAGTAGAAATAGAGCATTTAAATTCTATAGCAGAGAGGAAATGAAATAGAAATTGAATAATCCTTCTGTCAAAAGAAGTTTTCATGGTAAGCATAGGAAACAAAGAGCAAACAGAACACAAAGGGACAAAGGCTTCCTTGCTCCTAGTGTGAATCCAAATGAACACAACCATTCTGAAGAATAATTGGCAATATATCGAAAATTAAGTTGTGCAAATCCCAGACAAAACAATTCTAACCCAATGTATACAGACTGGAGCAATACTTCTTAAACCATGTATGGTTAAAACAACATTTTAAAAATTTATTTTAATGTTTATTTATTTTGGGGAGAGAGAGACAGAGAGGCAGAGAGAGAGAACATGAGTGGAGGAGGGGCAGAGAGAGATGGAGACACAAAATCCAAAGCAGGCTCCAGGCTCTGAACTGTCAGCACAGAGCCCAATGCGGGGCTCCAACTCACGAACCCTGAGATCATGACCTGAACCAAAGTCGGATGCTTAACTGACTGAGCCACGCAGGTGCCCCTAAAATAACTTTTAAAATGTGTAATTCACTTGAGAACAATAATGTTGCAAAATATAAAATCATATAGGTGAATGTTGTAGCAATGTCAAATTGCTATTAAGGTTTTCAACTGCTTACTTATGGGGCTTATAGCCAACTAGTAATTCATTGATTGACACTGATCCAAACCACACTTTGAGTACACTGCTATATAGAAAGTCTTAAACACTTACATATGGGGAAATATATCAGACTAACCCCAGTAACACTGGTTGTAATAAAGAGCAAAACCAAACCAAAAAAAACCCAACTAGTTTAACTGCTCCCCAAAGAACAGCCAAATAAACTACAGACTATCCATACATGTAACAATACTTAATGATGTGAATGAATGAGCTGGAAGTAAATGAATCAATATGGACACATAATAAAAAAAAACATAATGGTAAATGTAAAAAGCAATTTGCAGAAGAACACATCATGCGTGATAGTATTTTATAATACAGAATGATGCTGTTTTCATGAGGAATACACATCTTTGCATGAATTATAAAAACACGCACAGGACTGATAGGCACCATATACAGGATCCTTCCTACTACTGGATGGGAAGGGAAGAAAATGCTTTCGAACAAGGTTCTGGAACTTTGTACTGTTATACTTCTTCAGCTGAGTAGCAGTTTTAAGTGTGTTCATTATACTCATATCTTTTTCTACGTTTGAAACATTTTATAATTTAGAAAGTAAAAAGATATAATGAATTTTTTAAGTAAGAGTTAAAAATTACAGCGATCTGGTCAATGTCAGTAACTACTCGGATCTTCCATTCTCTAATACACTTAAATAGTTTTAATTTTCACAGTTCACAGAACTTCAAGTTATATGCTGCTAATATTTCAAGTTAGCTTAAATAAGTCATCCGTGGCTTCTGGTCACTTTGACTTGTCGTTGTGAGTCGCACTCCTACACAAAGCAAGGATTTATGCCTGGAGCCCACCACAGGAGACTTTACAGGAAGGTTCTAATAAGCATAGAAAAGCACTGTCCCTTCCACATTAGAATCCAAACGAAACTACCATACACTTTTCATTTTCTTTTTCAGCACTTCAAACATTGCCTACAAACATGTTAGTTGTAAATAAACAGGACATCGCCTTACTAAGCTGACTGTTCAGATAAAAGGAAAAAGCATTAAAAAGATAACGCTCAAGCAACTCAACTCACAACTTAAAACTAGAAAGGATTTGCCAAGTGGTCAGGTGGCTTGTACATTCTTTCTTAGCCTCTTGTGAGGCTTAAAAAATTTATTAAGGTTCTCAAATGTTAGGCATCAAGGCAAAGTCATCATAATCCTACCTTAAGAATCATATTACCACTCTGCACACACTAACAGTATTATCTATCAATTGTTATTTTTAATTATAATTGCTTATCATTTACACAGCACTCTCTTAATGTGGTGTAATTTATTTATTCTTAGGGTAATGAAATAATGAGGTTATTAAACTATCCCATTGTATTTCTTTTTTAAAAAAAAGATTGTGATCAGCAAAATGTTTTAGCTCTGGGACAAAGTTTATGAATGTAATTATAATTATGAATGCATATGCAAAAAATGTACAAATGACCGATACTTTAAATACACTGGCAAAAAGAAAAAGTACAACTTGCTTCCTGGATTGCTTATACGTCAGTTTTCAAGTAATTAACAAAATGATTTTCTATTCACACTAAATTAGAAGTCACTAAATTTGAGATAGGAAAATTGTTGAGATGAGTTTCTTTTTTTTTTTTAAGTTTATTTATTTATTTATTTTTGAGAGAGACAGAGAGTGTAAGTAGGGTAGGAGCAGAGAGAGAGAAGAGAGAGAGAAAAGAGAGAGAGAGAGAGAGAGAGAATCCCATTCAAGGATTCTGATCACTGTGAGAACTCGGATAGTGCAGAGCCCAAGGCGAGGCTCGAATCCACAAACCCTGAGATTATGACATGAGCCAAAGTCAGGAAATGAGGCATAGGGTTTTTTTTGTTTTGTTTGTTTTGTTTTGTTTTTACCACATGCCTAAGATTCTGCTTGTGTACTGATTCTGATAGGCATAGCCTATCACTCCAAAATTTTCCACATTAGTCTGACCTCTATTTCCGAAGTTCAGTTTATTACTCATGGGGTAAAAGAGTGAAATTCAGTTCCACTCAATTCAATTCTAACTCATATATAATAAATGTATCTTATGTTCCCCCCTATTGTGGAGGCTGAAAATGGGGCTGGTGACATAGCCTTCCTCATCATGCTGCGTGGAGGCTTTTGTGGGAGACAAGACTTGAGAGTGCTAAATGTTTTAAAGTGAAAAAAATAATCCCACAATGGTGTGTCATATCTTGTGGAGAAGAAAAGTAACCTTGGCTTTAGAAAACTTGTATTATTGTTCTCATATGTCACCAACCAGTTGTATGACTTTGGTCAAGTATCACTTTTAACCTTGCTGGGTCTCAGTTGCCTCATCTGTAAAGTGAGCAAATCAGATGAAGTGATGTTTAAATTCCTGTCCATTCTTTCCACTATACCATCAGTGTTTTTGGCCTCTTCATCCTTACATAGGATCTGTTATTGGCCTCAGCCTCACCTTAAGAATCCTATTCTTAAGAAATGTGAATTCTGGAAAGGGTCTTTCGAGAGGACTCTATCCTGGGATTTCTCTTTGACATGAGGAAAATGTACAGTGGTAGAAAACATTTGTACAATTTATATTACAAGAAAAAGTTATCTCTACTTAAAAATGGGCATTTTGGTCTCCTCAAATGTCACTTATTTTCTGCTTAAAAGTATAGAGATTCATTCTAAAGAGGAAAATTCAATAATCATCTGTGCCTGCCGTGTGGCTTTCTACTGACATACCCATGGCTGTGTTCTTTTCATTTTTGTAAATGTGTTTCACAAGCTCTACAGCGAAGTCATAGTCCTGGAAGGTGAAATTTAAGCAGTGGATTTGAGAGCCAATGAGCCAATTATATGGTGTGATTGGAGGGGCCAGAGTGGGGAGGAAGCATAGCAGGGACTAATGTCTTGCTTTTAAGAATTTAGAAAAACCAACGCATCCAGCTTTCAACAGCAATTCAGCCGGACTTGATGATGGAGGAAGGAAGACTGAGAAAAATACAAAAATGAAATCATACACATAAAGCTAAGCAGGAGTTAGGATTCTCAAGCGTGTCAATGCTGGTCTCAAGTCAGATGTACAGAAACTAACATTTCTCATGGATTAAAGGGGTTATTCATGGGCACCAGTGGGGGCTGCTTAGTTGGTGGACCTTGTGACTCTAGATCTTGGTGTTGTAAGCTGGAGCCCCATGTGGGGTGTAGAGATCACTTAAAAGTAAAATATTTTTAAAAATAAAAATAAACTATTTTCATAAAAGTTCTTTAAACGAGTTATTCATATACAAAAAAATCAAAATTTCATGAAACTTAATATGAATTATTTCTAAATAAAACCTATAAATGACCTTAAATCTAATTTATAAATAAGGGGGGAAATCTGCATTTATTAAAATATTAATTAGAATTTTTTTTCTATTTTTATTTTCTCTCTAAAATTCTTTTATAAATCTTAATT
>NW_027529525.1:555602-577094 GCF_008692635.1 Crocuta crocuta | reverse complement strand
TTCTGGTAATCAAAATACTAAATTTAGGGAGTTTTTTTAACATTTATATTATTTTTATAATTAAAAAAAGAAAAAAATGACAATATTTCTAGTTAAACCTAGCTTCAGTAAAGGACATTATTAATTTATCCTATCAAGCAGGATATTGAAGAGAAAAAATTGATTATATTTTCTAAGTAAATGCTGCATAATAATACAAAGTGATTATAAAGTCACATACTTATAAATTATTGCAGCTACAAGAGATTTATCTACCTCTTTCCCCAACTATTTAGTCTCAGGCTACAACATTTTGCAAAGTTCAGTTGCTTTGGAAACAGTATGACCAGCAAAGATAAAACTAAACTATTCTAACCCCTACTGGGGTTCAGGGCACATATCCCAAAATATGGGATGCTGGCATATTTCAAACTGAAAGAATTTGAGAAATGACATGTTAAGGAAGAACTTTCTGAACCTTCCCTGAAGCAAGTCACAAAACCCTCATATAAGAGATGGCTTCTCTACACCTGGGGGAAAGGAGCATACTTATCTCTGAAAATGGAAGGGGCACAGAAAGGAGTCTGAAGGAACAGGTCTTGTTAAGTCTCCCCCCAGTTTACTACACTTCACGTCCAACCCTTTGTCCTATCACATATTTTTCCTCTTCATTAAACTTAGCATAAGAACACTCAGGTTTAACCATTTCTTCTTGACTTCATTTCCTTCTGAAGGATTTCATGCCATGGAAAACATATTAAATAAATATGTATGCTTTTCTCCTGTTAATCTTTCTTTGTAGGTCTAATTTTCCCACCCCAAGAGGGTCAAGGAAAACCTTATCCTCCCCTGGATTCCCAATACTATTTTTTTTTTTAATTTATTTCTAGGAAAGAGAGAGAGAGAGAGAGAGAGAGAGGGTGAGCAGGGGAGGGTCAGAGAGAGAGGGAGATACAGACTCTGAAATAGGCTCCAGGCTCTGAGCTGCCAGTCAGCACAGAGCCCAACGCAGGGCCCGAACCCACGAACTGTGAGATCATGACCTAAGTGAAAGTCTGACGCTTAACGGACTAAGCCACTCAGGCTCCCCCCAATACTGATTTTTTTTAGATTTATTTATTTGAGAGAGAGAGAGAGAGAGAGAATCCCAAGGCAGGCTCTGTGCCATTAGTGCAGGGCCCAACTCGGGGCTCAAACTCAAGAACTGTGAGATCATGACTTGAGCCAAGATCAAGAGGCAGATCAACCAACTGAGCCCCCCTAATACTGCATTTTATAACACAAATTTTCTACATCATTAAATAAGCTAATTATTATAAAATCTGTATCTTAAAATTCATTTTAGAGAAGTGTGTGCCCAGACACCAACACACATAAACTTACATAACATTTTAGTTTAACTGTATACAGAGATGTCATTAGATTAAAAAAAAAAAAAAAAACTCAAGAACAGATTTGGAAATAAATCTACACATATTCACTTTTACTTTGGGAAGATGATATAATTTATCTAATTTTTTCAAGCTGTAATCTTTTACAAACTGTCACATTTGGTTTAAAATTCTTTTGTAATTCAGTTTTCATTATTTGTGATCTGTAAGAATCAATGAATTTATGGCTGCAGATGTTAATGAGTTGATGTATCAATTGAATTTTCTCTTTAACTGCAGTAGTTTTTTAAAAGAAAATGTTTATTTATTTATTTTGAGAGAGAGAGAGTGAGATGTGCAAATGTGTGGGATGGAGGTGGGGGGTGTGCAGACAGAGAGGGAGACCCCAGGTGGTCAGCCCAGAGTCCAACACGGGGCTTGATCTTATGAATCATTACCTTAGCCAAAATCAAGAGTTGGTCACTTAACTGACTGACCCACCCAGGTGTCCTTTTAACTGAAGTAGCTTACTGTCTCTGAATCTCTTATATAGGCACCTGAAGAGGTGTGGAAAACTACCCAACACAACAAACTGATTTTGACCCATTCACTGACTGATTATATTATTATTAGATTAATTATAGGTTGATTAAATGGGGATGCAAAAGAGTAGAATCGCTAACTTAGGAGACATTAGACCAGGAAGTTTGTTATCACTCTTTCACATATTCACACATGCATGATTCAATTAATTCTCTCAGCAAATATTTGTTAAAATTCTGGCATAGGGGCGCCCGGGTGGCTTAGTTGGTTAAGCGTCCGACTTTCGCTCAGGTCATGATCTCGCCGTTCGTGGGTTCGAGCCCCGCGTCGGGCTCTGTGCTGACTGCCAGCTCGGAGCCTGGAGCCTGTTTCAGTCTGTGACTCCCTCTCTCTCTGACCCTCCCCTGCTCACGCTGTCTCTCTCTCCTAGAAATAAATAAAACATTAAAAAAAATTATTAAAAAAAAAAATTCTGGCATGGGTAAATCTCTCTTCTAGGCACTGTTAGGGATACAGAGATGCAAAAGAGGGGCACCTGGGTGGTTCAGTTGGTTAAGCGTTGGTCTCATTTTATGTTCATGTCATGATCTCATGGTTCCTGAGTTTGAGCCCCACGTGAAACTCCACATTGCTTGGGGTTCTCTCTCTCTTCCTCTCTCTCTTCCCCTCCTCAACTTGTAAGTGTGCACGTGTGTGCTCTCACTTTCTCTCTCACTCTCTCAAAATGAATAAACTTTTTTAAAAAAGAAAAATATTCCTATCCTTAAGGATATTATAATCTTGGCCAGTTTTTGCTGAATGTACACCTCATCTGTCTACCTCTTCATTTATTCATTCACTCAATTATTCGTCATCAGTTATTGTGTGCTAAGAGCTGTTGTAGTCTATTTAGTCACCGACAATGGAAAGTAAAATGTTATTATTTAAGAAAAAATAAGTATCTTCCTTAATAACTATGATATACTCTATTAAGGTAACAATAAGACCTGAAAAGATACTGCTAAGCAAATAAGGACAAAATTAGAAAATATCAGAATTTTGTTAACTAGGTATATCCTAGGTATATATATCCTATGGGAAGTCAGGACAAAAGACCAAAGGTAATATTGAAAAGGTTTTTGAAGGAAATTAATTATATTTTTTCATAATTTTCCCTAAGAAGGAACAACAAGCAGATTTTTTTCTGCTTTGCTCCAGGAGACTCAATTCCTCCAAAAAACTCCGAATCCCTAGTCTTCTTCTAGAAAACCCTCCAAAATCAATGCCGGGTGACAGCTGATCTATTAATGTTTTCCTCTGTGACAGCACAGCTTGAAAACAAAATAGAAGACAATTATGTCCTTCCCCCAAAGGGATCCTTTTAATAGATAAGCCAATATATATCCCTATCATTGATGAAATAATTTGCTGACAACTAAAGACTTTGTTGACAATTTCAAATTAATCTCCAGATCCTAGAAGATCCTTCACAGTAATTAAATTCACCTTGTCCCAGATATCGGTTGCAGAGCAACGCTTAGCAAATCTAATTTGTTATTAAGTATTGTTCGATTTTTATTTATCTTTATACTCTAATTTAAGAGAACATAAGGAATTTACATAAAAATATCTCAATTAAGTATGATGTCTATTAAACTTTTATGTTTTGGGGATTTTACACCTTGTTCTATGGAGACAGCTGAAATAATGGGGGGCTGAGTTCAAAGTATTGGGAGACCTAGTGTCAGTCCCGAGATCTACTGTTTTATAGTTTGTTGATCTTTTATTAAACCATTTTATATTCACTCTCTCTGTCCATCTCAGGGATAGATAGATAGATAGAGGTATAGATAATCTCTAAGGTCGTTTTTATAAATTAATTGTCCACTTGGCCCAGAAATTTTAAGATCCATGCAAAATCATCTAAATGCTGATGCTTTCTAACACGCATTTCCAGTTTCTATGATTACTATGAGATAGCACAACTTTCTGGGCTTGCCTTTTTGACCCCTGAAAATATTTTCACATAGTGGACTCCTTATTTTCTCTTTAAAATCATTTTTCTTCCAATATTTCTTTCCTGTTATTGACAATGCCATTTCCCAAGTTCCCTAGATTTATAACTGATGTTTATCTTTGAGATTCTTTATCTGTTATAGTTTATTTTAAATCATTTAAACAATTCTATCAGTTACCTTTCTAAGAGGTCTTACGGATCCCCCTCACTATTTGTGTCCTACTCAATAAATAAGTTACTTCTTGTTTATATAAATGCTAAATGGTAAAGCCTCTCATAGCTTTTCCAGCCTCCCTTTACTCCAGATGCCAGGAAATCATAAAATAATCTTCCTGTCACAGACCCTCTGTCACATAATTCCTTAGCTCAGTAGTATATAAGAAATCCCTAATGCTTGGCACAGTAGGATGGATTATTCAAACTGGATATCATGCTGGAAAAAAGGCATAAACTAGATGCCTCTGTCAATTGAGACATATGGCCACTCTAAACAGAAATGACCCAAACCTCCCTCCCTGACTTCCTAACGCCTCCACCAATTAACTTATCCCCTCCTGTCTTCCATTACACACATACGTGTGTGTGCATGCATGCGTGTGTGTGTGTGTGTGTTGTTCTGCTTAAAGATTTTTATTTTAACTTATTTCCCATAACACACTGCTAATTTTGAAACTTGTAACTTCTGCAGAAGCAATTCTGTACTTTTATTTTGTGATTTCTTGTTTTTCCCTCTGCTTCAAATCCTGGGTAAAAATCATCATCAAGTCAGAGAATATGCTAGAATGATCCATAGCACGAGGGAAGCAAGCGTGGGCCCCTGCTGGTGATAATCCTTTAGTTAATGAAGTGCCAGAGCACGTAGACATTCCTCTCAGCTGAAGCTGCTTCATTTGCTCGGCTTCACGTAGAACTTACTAATTTATCTCACTTTGCTTCCAAGGTGGGAAAGAAGACTGGGACCTTCTGTAGTTACTGGCCTCCTATATATGCTTTTCAGGGGTATCGAACATAATTTGTGCTTAACGTGTCTTGACAATTGGTTACACACTTTTAACTGTGTGGCTTTATAAAAACACACTGAACTGACATCTACAAAATATATTTAAAACACAGACTTCAACTCAGTAAGTAGATGTTCAGTACCTAGCCAGTGATGGTTGGCATATGCAGAGAAGAAAACAAAAAAGATTAAATTTTATTTAAATATAAACTTTGGATTTTATTAGCTGGTTAAATTTCTCCAGAGGCTGAAATCTTATGTAAAACCTTCTTTTACATAAGGGATTGTGAGTAGACAAAGTAGCCATTAACCTTTCTTTTAGAAAAATAGAAGTAGTTTATTTAGTCACTTCTGTTGAAGAATCGATTTGCATTATTATCCTCTGTATCATCACCAGTGACACGCATAGCCCAAATATTTCTTTTATGAGAAAAGTCACCAAAATGCCCAAAGATAAAACCACTATCAAAGGGTATTTCCCTTTTGCCCCTTCTCATGTGAGTCTTTTTAAAGAATATTCAGTCTAATTTCTCTCTTGATATATAGTTTGCTATTCTATTTCTGCAGAATGAGAACATTCCGTTCTACTCATTCTCCCACTTACTTTTAGAAACTGCAGAAAGGCTTAAATTAAACTTGTAAAGAAATTAACTGCCATTCTCATGCATAGTTATCAAATATACAACACCCCTGTGTCTGCTGCTCTAGGGCTGGTGCCCTGCTGGCCAGAGCGATCAGCTCTGAATTCATAGAAAACAATCATGGGAAGAGTATTAAAAGTGAGTCAGCACCGTTCCTTCCTGTGATGATACTGAGGTTCCAGATCACACCGAGCGTACAGAACAGAATGGTTTGTTTGGTTCTAACGGAACTACATTGGCGATTCTTTTATTGCAAACCAAGTCTTATCAAATAGGTCCTTCAAAGCTGGCAGATGTCAAATGACCTTAAATGAGTTTACTCTTCATACAGAATACTTACTGTTGAATACTTATGTGCCAAAGGAACCTTGAGTGCCTCCTTTGGTTTCAATTTTGTCTTTATTGGGGATGAGTCGAAAGACAGAGTTGATCTCTCTGTTTTCTTCTAGGTCTAAAATGTCTTTTAGTGCCTAGACTTCTGGATTGCAGTAATAGTAAATTCTCCAATTTATATTTATATATCTGCCACTTAAATTCCAGTTGTAATTGGCCATAAAACCTGGTCATAGATCTTTTAAGAATAAAAAGTTCAGACTACAGGTGTCCAGAGAATCAAAAGTTATCAAGGATGTGATTAGGAAACTAATAAAGACAGCTGATACAGAATTTGTGCATTGAGTCTTGGCTTTGCCTCTCATACATTTTATTCCATACTTTTTGTTCCATGTAAAAGGATGGGACATTAGAAAAGTATTTCGCATTTTTATCTTATGATCCTAATCATCAGTGAAAAATAGTAGTCCAAAGATGAAAAAGAGCAAGAAAACTTCTACCTTAGAGAAATCTCTGTATTATTTATGGCTGAGATAGGTAGACTGTAATTTGTGATCAAAAACTTCCTTTACAGGTAAATCATAAGGCAGTTTGTGAAAACGTAGTGGATTATTTCACTTTGTATTCTGTATTTGATAAGAGGTGATTTGTACTAGGGAAGGGTAAGTCTTCCATAACATTAACCTAAAAAAGTTGAAAATGTCCTCCTATTTTACTTTTTTTTCCAAAACAAATATTTGTCAATCTTTTAAAGCTTACTACATTGAGTTGTCTGTTTGTCTTTCACTAAATCATTTTTTAGAGATATTGCTTATTATAACCTGTCTCAAGTTGCTGTTTTTGTAAGTTTAAATTTTCTGTTAGCAATTTCGAATAGTTTAAAATAGTGAACATTTATACTTGAGTAAGATTTATATTACACATTTTCTTATTAAAGGATTTGATACGTTGACAAAAATAAACAATTTGGTTACAGAGCTTTTTTTAAATTATATATGTTAAAATACTTAAAATACTATTAAAATATTAATACTCTGGGCACACACTGAAAATATACTGATCTAATTACAATTCCTCTTGCTGTGGTTTCTGTAGAGGTTACATACATGGATTCCAGAGCAAGACTACCTGGGTTCAAAACCTGGATTTATGAATCAGTGACAGCATCTTGAACAAATAATATAATCTCTCTGTGCCTCAGTTTCCTATAAAATAGAGATGACACTACCTATGAGGTTGTCATAAATATTAAATGAATTATNTCAGTTATCTGGGGAGTCTTTGAGAGGCAGAATAACACTAGATTAGGAGGAGTATGGCTGTTAGGATTTGAATCCTTAACCCATATGAATCTCTTTCTCCATTTGAAAAATGCCTGTAAATGTACATAAATGCAACATGTAAAGCCTGGTCTATTATTTGCTATGGTGCAATTTCCTTTTATTATTATTGTTATTATTATTATTATTATTATTTTAAATGTTTTATTTCTGAGAGAGAGAGAGAGAGAGCGTGAGCAGGGGAGGGTCAGAGAGAGAGGGAGATACAGAATCTGAAACAGGCTCCAGGCTCTGGCTAGCTGTCAGCACAGAGGCTGACGCGGGGCTGGAACCCACGAACTGTGAAATCATGACCTGAGCCAAAGTTGGACACTCAACTACTGAGCCACCCAGGCGCCCAGCAATTTCCTTTTATTTACACACTCTTACGTCTCTGGTTTTCCAGCATCTTGTTCAAATTCTGATATTCCAAATTAATTAGATAAGTCCTTATTTATTTTAACAACATTCTCTGTGCTTTAATGGACTGGTATCAGACACATTTTCCCAGAATAAGGAATTGTAACCATTTTCTCTAACTCCTTATACAACAATCTTGTCACCTCCATTACTAATTTCTTTTTTTTTTAATGTTTTATTTATTTCTAGGAGAGAGAGAGAGAGCGTGAACAGGGGAGGGTCAGAGAGAGAGGGAGTCACAGACCGAAACAGGCTCCAGGCTCTGAGCTGGCAGTCAGCACAGAGTCCGACGCGGGGCTCGAACCCACGAACCGTGAGATCATGACCTAAGTGAAAGTCGGACGCTTAACCGACTAAGCCACCCAGGGGCCCCTCCATTACTAATTTCTAAAGCTTCTTTCCTAACATTCTCAACTTCCATCCTCAGTTGTGTAATGATTCACTACATTGTATCAATGCAAGATTTAGAGTTTTAGGTAGCATGATAGTTAAATGTGTATCTCTTAAATTTAACTCCCTGGGTTCAAATCTTGACTCTGTTATTTACTATTCCTATGACCTTGGGCAATTTACTTAACCCCTTGGGCTACCCTTTTTCACATCTATGAAAGAAGGATAAGAGTTCCTGCCTCATAGCATTATTGTGAAGATTAAATGAGTCAATGCAGGTAAAGCACTTGGAACATTATCTGGCACTTGGTAAGTCTTCAGCAAAGATTGCCTATTCTTTTTTTCCCACCTTATACAAACAGGAGTTAGCAAGAAGGGAGGAAACTCGTGGGGATTGAGTTTCAGAGGTACAACTGCTTTAGGCAGAAACAGGGCACAGGCAGCAAGAACCCCTTTTAAAGAAAAAGATGCTTCCTAGTTATTACATGATTAAAGACAGAATTGAGTAACCAGAAAAAAAAAAAAAGTAATGTAAGAGTAGTCACCTACCCCACAGGGCTTTCTGTATAGCTTTCTAGTGTTCCCATATGTATTAAGATGAGTAGAAAGAGCTACAAGATTTGAGATTACATTGGAGAGTTTACATTGGAAAGAGGAAAAGCGCTAATAAAAGGGAAGAATCTACCAAGAAAGGTAGAGGTAGGAGCTAAAATAAACTCCATGTGCATGAAGTGAGAGAAAATAGTCTTTGTTCACTTGGGGAAAAGAGGTTTCTGATAAGTCTTTCTGTAGGAATCTTAGTACATCTCTGAAATTAAAAAAAAAAAAAAAAGTTGTGAATCAAGTAGAGTTCATCTGAATGTGATTGGCCAGAGTGGGGACTTTGAGGGCAGTCTAATTATATTCTGGTCAAACTTTTGATGTAGTTTCTCTTAACTGTGGAGTGCTAGGGATACAGGAAAATTTTATTTGTATTAATATTTGATTGTTTAACTCAATTTTCAGTAAAAATATACCATTCATATAGTATGCAGTTCACTTACACTCTCATGTACAAAATTTTAATTGTGGAAAAAAAGATGAACAAAAATGTCAGCAAACACAAGCCATTTGTTAATTAAGAAAATAAATATTTAAAGACAGAGTGCCTACAGAGAGCTTGAACTTTGGATGAAGGCTCTGTATAAACACTTAGTTTTATAACCTTTCTAATACATGTCCAGTGTCTCATAAAATAATTATAATACTAATATTAACCATAAAACAGATGTTAAAAGTGGAAGATGTTGCTATTTGGTAGAAAGGAGAGAAAACTGGAATTCTGAACATCAAGAAGTAGCCAAATACATTTGCTGTAATTAAAAATCCAAAATTTCTTTAACTACAAAAACAAGTGATTGGCATGTATGACATATGGTAATCTAAATACAGTTTGGTGAGTAATGGATGCTATGATATAACAAATTCAGTCTTAATATCTGAGCAGCAGTTAATTCACTGATTTCTCTGAATTGTAGGTTAGCAGCACCATTGTTAGGAATAGGTGCTATTCATCACTGCGTAGACAAGTTCATTCCATCCCATTATGGGTCATTATTAAAGAGTTATGTAATTACAGAATTTTTTTAAAAAGGAGAGAATTACTAACTTAGCTTGTATACCAATACCAGTGTGGACATAAAGACAATTAATTGAAAAAGTCAACTATCAATACAGAAAATAAAGGAGAAATAAACTGGTGGAACTTCAGTTTTTATGCTGGATTATTTTTCCAAAACCTAAAGAGTGAGCGGTCTTTCTTACTCTACATGTTATCAATCAAAGAAAAGGTTTTAAAAATATATTGCCATGGAGTCCCTACATTGTGGTACTTGAAAGATCATGCTCATAGAATGCACTCAACTAAAAATATTTGTTGCATTAGTGAGTGAATTTCCTCGTAGTCCTGAAAGGGGCTTCTCAATCATAGGTATCCTTTCACATCTATGGGGAAATTAAAGTCTGTCCTCTTACGATTTGCCAGAGACAGTCTGCCTGGGGAACTTGATTTTTCTGGCATCTGAGAATACTGAGAGCGCACTGCAATCTAGATTTGTTCAGGGCTTCAGATTCAGGTAACTGCAGTTATTGGAATGGTCTACGATTAGTGACTGAGTTCTCCATCTATATTGTAACTGGTGTAACAGACAGGGTGAGATGGTGAATAAATAGCATGTCTGATCCAGGTGAACATTATTAACCAATGTCATAGTTGAATGCATGAGAAATAAAAAATTCATGAAGACTGGAACTAAATTAATATGTATACAGTATTAAATAAACTGTATTCCTAAAAATGCATTCAAATAAAAAAAATACTGAGATAACTAAAAATACTAATTTCTTTATAAGTAATAAATGCTTAGATAATACTTAGTATGTAGAAATAATTTAAAATTCATAGCTAAAGCTTTTTTAATGAAGTAAAAACTGAAAGATCTGAGAATACCAGTGATTTTCATACCTCACTGCTCATAATAATGGAAATTTAATGCCTTTGACTTGAAACTACTAAAGAAATTTGTGGTGGTTTAGTGTTTGGCCCAGACTTTGGAGTAATCTGGCCATGACATTTGTGATGCATTGATTGCTAGGATAAATTTGGTTAATTCAATGATTGACACAATATTTAATTTTTTCTAGTGAGAAAAATTCTTGAGAGAAGAAATTACCTATTTTTCTTCTCTTCAGTCAACTTTAGCAGAGTGACTTATATACAATAGATACTCAGAAATTGTTCATCAAAAGAATGATTTTTTTGACTATAAAATTTTTTTTTTTTAAGATTTCTTTTTTTTTTAATTTTTTTTAAGGTTTTTTTTTTATTTATTTCTAGAGAGAGAGAGAGCGTGAGCAGGGGAGGGTCAGAGAGAGAGGGAGTCACAGACTGAAACAGGCTCCAGGCTCTGAGCTGGCAGTCAGCACAGAGCCCGACGCGGGGCTCGAACCCACGAACCGTGAGATCATGACCTAAGCGAAAGTCGGACGCTTAACCGACTAAGCCACCCAGGCGCCCCCTGACTATAAAATTTTTTAAATGTTTATTTGGGGGCAGGAGGGGAGAGAGAATTCCAATCAGGCTCTATGCTCTCAACGCAGAACTTGACATGGGGCTTGAACTCACGAAATGTTTGAGATCATGGCCTGAGCTGAGTAAAATGCTTAAATGATTAGCCACTCAGGGGCCTCAATTGACTATAAAATTTACAGAAGTCACATATTATATGTATACCATCTTTTCAGTTTCCATTGAAAGTACCAAACTTCATGAAAGCAAATAATGATGAATTAGAGTTTTTATAAAATCAAGACACGCACATATTCCTATATGCTTCCAAAGTTTAGATGATAGATAATACAGAGAGATAGAGACACTCTTCATGAGAAGAATTTTGGCATTAAGATAAAAATACATTTATTTTCTTTTAATTGGCACTTGCCTTGTAATACAAAGGTTTTCCAATAAATGTGGTACTAGAGAAAGAAAACTTTCCTCTGTTTTTGAAACATGTCCTTTCAGGAATCACATGGAACAAAGAAACTAGGTTACTGATCCTGTAGAAGATAGGTTTTTCATCCTTCCCTGCTCTAGGCAGAGAAACAATATTAGCCAGAAATAGAGAGAGGGTCTTCAGGGCAAAGAGTTTTTGTGATTCTTTAGTTTCTGGTGCTTATTCCATCCTTTCCTCATGGTCTCCTTCCTCTTGGTGAGGTGGGGGAACACTCATCCTCTTTCCTTATGAGGAATCTTTATTCCCAGACAGATTTGCTCACAACAGTCTGTAAGTATTTCTGAACATGAGACCAGTATACATTTTGGATGTCAAACTTAAGAAATGGCAAAGCACACAGGTTTTCATCTCTCCTGGGGTGTGGGATAAGGCCAGTAGCAAAATGGCATTATAGCACAAGCAGTTGAAAGAAAGTAAAAGTCAATAAATGCAATCCCCTCCCTGCCGTCACCCCCACCACACATGAGTTTTCTATAAAGCCAGGACCTAGATGGTGGTGTGGTGATGTGGTGGGAATATAAATTTCCCCCATGGGCCTACAGAAGGTAGTCGGCCATGACTGAATTGCCCATCTCTACCAACAGACTGGTGAATATGAAAAATACCCTCATGCAAAGGTCCTGGCGACTCTTTATAAAGGGGTCATGCTTCCATGAGATTACTGACACAAGAGACTATGCCCGAGATGCTCCAGTAGAACACAGAGAGTTACAGAACAGAGCCAGTGGCAGAGACTAGACTGGTGAAGGATACCAGCAGAGAAGTAACCAACTTGCAATTTCTGTGTGCTCTTTTGTCAGTGGATTGCAGTTCTTCCCCACTGCTTTTGATGGCAGATAGCATACTAACAGAGGGCCTGGTGGGATTTAGAATCTGGCATGAGACAGAAGGAAGAGTAGTGCAAGCTTAGAAGCAGCGAGTGGTGTGCTGAAGCCACAGTGGCTCTTTCATGCTCTCAAGACCTGATTATGCACAGTTTTTCCCAACATGACATTCAATGACATTGTGTTTGTAGTTTGAAAGCGTCTATGGTGGGAATACTTACAGAAATCAGAAAGCGACAGGAATCAGAAAATGTTATATGTAAGAGTTTTTATTTTTCACAAAGTCAGCTATTAAACATTTACCAGCACATTTCTGTTTAGAGTAGTTTAAGATTCTTTTCTTTGATTGGTAACACATAGAGTAAGAAAGATTGCTCACTCTTTAAGTTTTGGAAAAATAATCCAGCATGAAAAATGAAGGTCTACCAGCTTATTTCTTCTTTATTTTCTTAAAAGACAGGGTGTTGAGTTATAATTAATGACAGATTTGAAAATCCTAGAATCTGAATTTACCCAAGAAAGGCTAAAGTATAACCTGGAAGACTTTTTGATCGACTTATTTTACTGACTGAGATAATATACTTTGTTATTTTGGGTTTCAGAGGTAGAAAACACCCAAATGATGTCAACATCCAAACTTGGTCATAGAGTGAATTACCAAAGCAGAGTGGATCTAAAGGTCAGAGGAATTGAGGCAGTCAAGAGACTATAAGGCTTGGGGCCTGGAAAGTTATCATGTAGATAAGAAAATCACTTAAAACAACGGCAAGAATCCAGATATATGTAAAACTGAGTTAAGTTTTTCAGATAGGAAATTTGAAGTTCCATGGAGAACCATCTATAAATGAATAACTAGTAGCTATAGAATTCATGAAGGTAAAATTTCAGGGACCATAATACAAATTCAAGATAAAATTCTGAGATTTACTTTCATTGCTATGACAGGTGATGGCATGAACCCAGAAAAGATTGTCCAGGAGAATATATGTAGTGAAGGGAAATATGCTAAGGACAAGACCTGTAGGACTATGTACAACTAAGAGATGGAGGGAGGATGAGCAATCAGGAAGGAACTTAAAAAGTGACATGAAATAACATAGATGCCACAAAACAATTGTAAAAATACAATGTTATAGTCAAAGGTGAAGACATTGACTTTAGCAATTAGAAATTGTTGTATTGAGAAGATTAGATAATAAAAACACTAAATGCAGATCACATTTAAAAAATGTAATGAGTATTGTCAAAATAAATTAAATGATTAAACATAGATTGGCAGGGGTGCCTGGGTGGCTCAGACTGTTAAGCATCAGATTTCAGCTCAGGTCATGCTCTCATGGCTCGTGAGTTCGAACCTGGCATTGGGCTCTTACTGACAGCTCAGAGCCTGGAACCTGCTTCGGATTCTGTGTCTCCCTCTTTCTCTGCCCCTTCCCTGCTCATATTCTGTCTCTCTCCTTCAAATACAAATAAACATTAAAAGAAATAAAGAAAAACACATAGATTCGCAATATTGGTGTACTAATAGATTCTACACAGGCTTAATGATTGCATAATGGCACTTCTGGGAAAATGATTTTTAAAACTGTAGTCTCCCATCTGGAGAGGAGGTGGATGAAAGTTTTGATCTTGAATGGAGAAGGTATAGAATTAACTGAGAAAACCAAGCAATTTTCTTTATATTCTGCCAGTCTAATTTCTCAGATCAGGTTCCTGCTAATTGGGAGATCCCTGGGATGGCTGCTGTGATTCTGAAAATCCTCATCTGCCACTGGACCTCAAGTTATCCCCATCCACATTACACCCAGAGTGAATGATAACTACCGAGTGATGCCAAAGGCATTTAGACCAGGCTGTCTGAGGTTTCATAGCTGGGCTTCAAGAACATTAGACTGGTACACTGAGTAGATTCGTCCTGGTATTTCACTTACCACCAACAAGTGCATTTTAGGCAATTTAATTTTGTGGGCTGCCAGGGTTTTACTCCACTTTCATCTGGTGGGGACTTGTAGGCTGGAAAGTTCACCCCCATCCCCCAATTACCACATTGTAGGTGACACTATGTTACTAGCTCTGTGCACTGACATTATATTTTTTCTCTGTATGTAGAAGGAACTTGCATTTTTCCTCCCTGTGTCTCCGGATAGCTTTCCATAAAACCACATCTCCCTGTGATATCTGTGTGGCAGAAGTTAGAAAATGATGTATTCATTTTAGAAGCGGTCTAACAAAAGTCCAAGAAACTAAGGGAAAACAATAGTCTTTCATAACAATTCGGAGAAAATTTTTACCCGAACTGTTTCTAATCAATGGATAGATTCAATATCTAACTCCTAATAGTGAAGTTGAAATCAATTCATAAAATATTGTTCTTTAATTTTAATTTGTAAGATTTTTTTGAAATGTTGAATTCTTTACAGTAAAATGCGCAAAGGAAAAAAGAAACAGACTTATATTTAAAATCATAGAATAACATGAGTTCATTTCAGTTTTATATGAATTGGTAAATATAACTATAACACATAAAAAGTACCTGAAACATTAGAACAAAAAGGATCTGAAAGGAAAAAATACTGTAGAGCAAAATGAATCATAGATAGAATAATATTAATATTCTATTGAGAGGAAAAAATTGACATCAGAGAAAATGAAAAAAACTAACAGAGGATTTAAGAATAATGTAGGGGCGCCTGGGTGGCTCAGTCAGTTAAGCATCTGACTTCGGCTCAGGTCATGATCTCACAGTTCGTGGGTTCAAGCCCCACGTCGGGCTCTATGTTGACTGCCAGCTCAGAGCCTGGAGCCTGTGTCAGATTCTGTACCTCCCTCTCTCTCTGACTCTCCCTGGTCATGCTGTCTCTCTCTCTCTCTCAGAAATACAACATTAAAAAAATTTAAAAAAAAGAATAATGTAAATGTATTTTTTAAGTGTATTTATTTATTTTGGGAGGGAGAGGCAGAGAGAGAGAGGGAGAGAGAGAATTCCAAGCAGGCTCCATGCTGTCTGAGGGGAGCCTGAAAGTTGTCTGGAACTCATGAACCTGTGAGGTCATGACCAGAGTCAAGATCAAGAATCAGACACGTAGCCAGCCTAGCCACCCAGGTGCTGCAAATGTAAATGTATTTTGAAAAGAGAAATATAAAATGAAAGCACTGCAAGGAATTGTGTTTCAAAATGTTATTAATTAATTACAACAAGGTGTTCCTTTAATGTTCTTTTTTTTTGTAAAAATATAGAGCAGAAGGGCACCTAGGTGGCTGAGGATAGTATATTAAACATCCAACTCTTGATTTCGGCTCAGGTCATGAGCCCTGAATAAAGATTCTCCCTCTCTCTCTCTCTCTATCCTTCCCCCACACATGCCCTCATATATGCACCTGCTCATGCACTTGCACATCCACATGCACATGCACATTTTCTCTTTTTTTCAAAACAAATTAACTCTCTCTGTTTTTCACCACCCTGCTCCACCCACATTTTAGCCATTTATCTTCCAGGCCAAAATTATAATGCCCTTTCTCTGATTGAATGGCCCCAACATGGGGAATGGTTTTGGAAGGCGAGGGGTCTCTTTAATCCCAATGAAGATTATCTATTAAAAACAAACAAAATCATACTTAATGGTTAAATATTAGAAACCTTCTCATTAATAAATACTTGGGACAAAACTACTATTCAATATCATACATAGAAAACTCCATTCATTCAAAGAAAAAGTGAGAAAAATAAATAATTTTATAAAATATCAAAGAGGATGCAGATGAAAATATTATCTAACAGGAAAATGCATACAAATTAAGTGAAATAAGTGGTAGTAATACAATTATTCATCAAGTTAGTAAGTTCACCAAACTCAGTAGCTTTTCTATAAAGCAAGAATATCCATTTAGCAAATTTAATGGGAAATGAATATCATTTGAAATAGCAACAAAAACAAAACAGTAAATTGCTTGAGTCTAAGCTGAAAAGGGAATGTGTGATAACTATGTGAAGAAAACTGCAAGTTTATTGAATGTGTGGTGCTTAAGAAAATGTAGTAAGTAACTAGAGAAATCTGTCAAGGCCCAGGTTTTAAAAACTCATTTAATCTATAAATGTATAGAAATTCCAATCAAAATCTCAATATTATAGTTACAGAACTTGATGAGTTATTCTAAAATTCATATAAAAAAGAATTCAAAAAATTCAATAAATAATATTAAACTAAAATAAGTATAAAAATTGTAAATATGTGTTAAATAAAACAGCGAGGTTATCTGAGGAGTAGATAAATAAATAGGTCAGTAGAAAAGAATAGAGTCCAGACAAGGATCTATTAATAAATACTAATATAGCTTTAATAAATGGCATTTAAAACTTTTCAGAAAGGATTGGTTATTCAATTAATACTATTGTGACAATCAGCTAATCACTTAAAATGAAATATAATTAGATCACCTACCATACTTACAAGCTTTTTTTGAATTAAAAATCCAAATGCTAAATACAAATACAGGAGAATATTTTTATAGTTATGTGAATAAAATTTAATAAGAGAAGGAGACTTGCTAAGTAAAACAAAAAACCCAGAGCCATGAAGAAAATATCTAATAGGTTTAACTAAATAAAGATAAAAAAATTCTGGGGTGCCTGAATGGCTCAGTCAGTTAAGCATCCAATTTCAGCTCAAGTCATGATCTCGCAGTTTGTGGGTTTGAGCCCCACGTCGGGCTCTGTGCTGACAGCTAGCTCAGAGCCTGGAGCCTGCTTCAGATTCTGTGTCTCCCTCTCTCTCTGCCTTTCCCTGTTCACACTCTATCTCTCTCTCTCAAAGATAAATAAACATTAAAAAATTTTTTTAACAGATGAAAATTTCTCTCTTACAAAAGACAAACAAATCAAAGCAAGTAACAATCTTGAAAAAAATATTTGCGAGATTCATATCAGAAAAAGAACAATATTAAAATTCATGATCAATAAAACTACATAACAAGTATGTTAACTTGTATTATTTTTAGGTTATCATTTCTCTCCATCTTACTATGTTTTAAGCAATACACTAATGTCTTACACTATGAATTTGTCATGTCAACCCTATGACATTTATTTTTTCAAATTTTCATTTTAAAGATAAGAAAGATAAGAAAACATAAATTTGGGTTAAATAATAAGTCTGAGGTTGAATAGTTATATGTGGCCCAGTCAGCATTTAAACCAATTCAATGAATTTGTCTTTGATTGTATTTATCCATTTTATTCCACTTTTTATGTGTCTATCCTTGTACCTATATCACATTGGTTTATTTATTGCAGCTCTATAATTTGTTTTAATACTTGATGGAGCAAGCTCATTATTCTTATTTGTCAATGATTTCCAGAAAAGTTTGCACGTTTAGATTTTAAAATGGATTATGCTTTTCTACAATGTTTATTCTTCCCATCCAGGAATAAGGTATGCTTTGCATTAACTCAAATTTTCTTTATATATATATATTTGCTAATATATACATTTACATAAATTTGACAATTTTCTTCCCATAGACCCTTCATGCCTAACAATATATTGTTAACTATATTCCTAGATCACCTGTTTACTTGTGTTTGTGTGATGAAGGAGTTGTGTGTGAGATAAATATTACTATAGTTAATGGGACGGTTTCTGTTTTTATCATATCTTATATTTGTTGTTCTCGACGGCTGCTATTTATTATATGAACCTTGTTTTTCTTTAGCAGCAGCAGTGACGACTGTAGTTTTATGTCATTCAAATTCAGTAATCATTGTTAAGCACTAAATATCAGGTTCTGTTCTAAGAGTATGAAGACATAATTAAGAGAGGAATCTCTTCCCCCAAAAGCATGTAGAACCTCGTAGAGTGCCTGTAACCTTTACTTGAGGGACTAGGATTAATGACATATTGGGACAGGAAAATTATTGGTACCTATATGAGTAAATGAAAAGTTTTAGGAAATCACTCTAAAAAGCCAGGGACTAACCTAATCCTCAATACCCCCACAGCACTTAGCATGTTATTTTACCCTTAACAACAACCACAGCAGTAACTATCTCTTATGTATCAGGCATTGCAATAAAGACTCTGAATTTTTGATCCTCCCAATGACCTATCAGGTGGGTATTAAAACCACAATTTCACTGATAAGGAAATGAGAGGTCTGTGTGCTCAATGTTCTATTACACTCTACTATAGACACAGAATCAGTAATTCTGAGATGGATAAGTGATATTTGGTCATTGCAAGTCAACAAGGAAGGCTGCACCTGAAATATGAGACTATTTTTTCTTTTGATTTCTTAATTAATGAAAGATGATAAATTGAAAGAGAACAGACAGCCAAACGATATTAAAATAGCAAGTTACAAAACCAACATCTTTTATTCTCTTTACCCTTTTACAAAATGTAGCACCACACTGTTCAACGTGTGGCTAACTTAAGTATTTAAAATTAAGCAAAATTAATAATGCAGTTCCTCAATTGCACTGGCCATATTTCAAAAGGCTTCATAGCTACTTGTGGCCAGCAGCTACCAAACTGGGCACTGGCAAGGATTTCCATCATTGAAATCTCTGTTGAGCAGTGTTGATAAAGCACATCCAATCCAGACATCATATTCTGAAGTTGCTCTATAATTTCACTTCCTCAGTGAATATTTAACATGCTATGTACCATGACATCAGCTAGCCACTGCTTTACTAAAACAGGTAAGACTCAGTCTCTTAAGTTTCTCAAAATCCAGTGGGAGACAAATCCTTGGGAATAACAATTAAAAATAACAGCGATGATAACAATTAAAAGAGTCTCTAAAAGAGACTACTGCAGCTTTTCTGATCTCTTTCCCTGCACAGACACATAATTGTAATCTATCCAGATTTACCTGGGATGCTCTGAATTATCTATTGCCCTAAAATTCTATGTTTAGTCCTGATTTTTAAAAAAAATTTTAAATGTTTTTATTTATTTCTGAGAGAGAGAGAGAGAGAGAGAGCATGAGCAGGGGAGGGTCAGAGAGAGAGGGAGACACAGAATCTGTAGCAGTCTCCAGGCTCTGAGCTGTCGGCACAGAGCCTGATGTGGGGCTTGAACCCACTAACTGTGAGATCATGACCTGAGACGAAGTCGGACGCTTAATCGACTGGGCTGTCCAGGCGACCCTGATTTTCGACCTTAACATATTGTAAATCTTAGTGCTGATTTTACACCCGCCTACACAGGCCCAGAACTGCTGCCTTGGCAGTATATATCTGGATCACAATTTCTACTAATTCTTCTTAGATAATAACTTTGTAGAGAGTGATCTGTTCACATCACCTGTCTGTGTTACCTAATGGAAAATAGAAAATCATGACCTAGAATTGTCACTTGTTTATCTTGTATGAAATAACCACTGATAAAATTATCAGCAAAACAGTTTGATTCTTTATTATTGGGTCTGCGAAGTTTATCACCTGTGGGAAATTGCTGGAAAACCCTGTTATTCTTGGGGTGCCTGGGTGGCTCAGTTGGTTAAGTGTCCGACTTCGGCTCAGGTCATGATCTCACAGTTCGTGGGTAGAGCTCCACTTCCGGCTCTGTGCTGACGGCTAGCTCAGACCCTGGAGCCTGCTTCGGATTCTGTGTCTCCCTCTCTCTCTGACCCTTCCCTGCTCACGCTGTCTCTCTCACTCTCTCTCTCTCTATCTCTCAGAAATAAATAAAACATTTAAAAAATTTTTCTTGCACTCTGTAAGAGAAAGCTTGACTTCCATATCAGTCAGCTTTCATCCACATGCCAGAGGGGCTTCGGGGAACATCTTGTTTCCAGAAAAAGCTATCAAATATGCACCCTATGTGGCTCTCTCTTCACCCACAGCTAATAAGAGTAATTTTCTCCCTCACTTTAAAAAACACAACAAAAAATCACTTCATTTTTTGCTGGAAGAGTCATATACATTTCATTAGAGCTTCTGTTTTGCACTGCTTTGATTTCGGGTATTTTAGAATTCATGCATAAAATGTCTCCTTTCCAAAGTGATGTTTAGTTGTATTTATTTAGCACATTTTCCTATTTGGCAGCAAGAACATTTTATGGGGTTGCGTTATTTCATGGAGATAGCCTAAAATTAGCACTATCAAATGAGGGGTAAATCAGAATCTTAGCCAAAGACAGAAACACAGAAGAAAAGATTAAATGTACCTAAAATATTCACCTTCCTTTGAAAAAGAAAGATTTCTCACTGAATGTTGTCCAGGTTTTACCTGAATCATTATGTCTGTTTGTAGGACATTCATTACTGCTGTTGCCAAGTGCTGTCAACCGAAGAGCCAACGTCATGTTGACTGCTGTTTCCTGCAAGTTATTGGTCCCTCATTGTGTTTCCTAGTCCATGCAAAATCAGCCTTAGCTGATTTCTCATTCTCTTTTTCTCACTATCTAGATAAATTGTCCAATTTCATTTCCAGGTCTGGATGATTTAGGGATCCAGTACTTTGATGCCAAATAAACGAATGGACATGAAAGTTTTATGACATGACATAGCCATCACATAATACATATTTCACGTCACACAGTGAATTTTTTTAATACACTGACTATAGACAGTTGCTTTTAAGGTATGTTTTTATGTAAATGCTAGTGATATATCTCATGGACATGAATGGAAGCAATAATCCCACTAGATTAGCCTATAAATTGCTTGAAGTTAAGAAACAAAGCTGCTCATTCTATTTTCTTCCAAAGGCCCAAGTCTAGGACTGTGCTTGGCAAGGCCAGCCAGATACATGCTGCTGAGTAACATAACTTGCCCTTATCATTTGCAATTTAACCCTCCATCTTTCCCCATGCTACTCCCCTTCCTAATCTAGGGTCACTTCTTCTCCATGCATTCTTTTTTTGTTTTTTTTAGTTTCTTTTCATTTTTGAGAGAGCATGAGGGGGGAGTGGCAGAAAGAGAGGTGGACAGAAGATCTGAAGCAGGATCCACACTGACAGCAGAGAACCACATGCAGAGCTTGAACTCACGGACCATGAGATCATGACCTGAGTTGAAGTCCAGATGCTCAACCAACTGAGTGATCCAGGTGCCCCCATCCATTCTTCTTAATTATAGAATGTTATAGAAGGGGTCTCTTCTTAAATGTTTCTTTAGGG
>NW_027529525.1:480475-555576 GCF_008692635.1 Crocuta crocuta | reverse complement strand
AATGGTTGCAAATTATATATATATATATATATGTTATATATATATATAATTTTTCACAAACCTTTATCACTGCCTATGTTAAAAATGTACTTCCTCTGTGCCTTCTGCTTTGGTCTCTTGACATTTGATAGTGCCATCTTCCATGTTAATAGTTAGGGAGACTCCTGTCCTTATATTTTTATCTGGAGACTTCCCACATTAATGACCTCTCTACCATTTAACCCTTCCTTTATATGGCCTGGTGTTCTTGTCTTAGTGGGCAATGCCTGCGAGTTGAGACAATGATTCCCCTTGCAGCTTGGGTGAGTATCTGCTTTGTGGACTATTCTTTGGATCATCTTCCATTATTGGAAGAAACATATCAGATAGTTCTAATAAGTGACCAAACATCAATACTTTATTCTTTGATCCATCTGACAGTTATAAAGCTGACGTATTAATCCCCATGTGATCTGGAAGAGAAGAATGGTTATAATTTATTGGCCTTTGTTGATCCAAATAGTAATATTGTCAGTTTACATGTAAGTTGATGAAAAGTTCTAGTGTGTCATCTCGTTTAGTGCTATATTTGCATTATGTTTTGATAGTTACATGGAAAAACACAAGGTTTTAATTCAAAGTAGTCACTATGATAGAGGTAACTCAGATGCAATGGCAGGCCTTTGGGAGAGTATTTTTGCAATAGGATGCATCTCTCAAATCTTATCATTCAAAGGGAGCCATACTCTAGCTATAGGTATGGTACTTTAGGATAAAGTCCTTGGCTAGTTTATTTTTGTAAAATAAACTACTAGGAAGTAGTAATAAAGGGATAGAGCATGGAATCACACCTAGTTTTGACTGCCTGAAAGCCCATGCATGCAAGCACTACATTACAAGATTTTTCAATACAGCTTTTGCTTTATAATAAAAACAAACAGAAAAATCGGTATAAAAGTTAACTGGATTGCTAAGATTAAATTATCAAAGAGTCTGAGTCTGAAAGTTTAAATGTTTTCCCCCTAAGGTCAGGAAAAAGGCAAATATGTCTACTCACAGAAAGGTTATTTAACATACTCTTAGAAATTGTAACCACTGCAACAAGGCAAGATAAGGAAATAAGAGGCATCCAGATTGGAAAGAAAAATAAAATAAAACTGTCCCTATTTACAGATGACATTCTACATAGAAAATCCCAATGATTCTGCCAAAAAAAACCCTCCTAAACTAGTAAGTGAGTTCAGGAAGATCATAGGAAACAAAATAAACATAAAAATCAATTCTATTTTTATATACTAGCAATGAACCAAAATTAAAATAGCAATGTCATCTGCAATCACTAAATATATATTATATATTATTCAATTTTTGTTAATTAATATGTAACTATAAATACATACATAATGGTAAGTCTAAAAAATACATGCAGAACTTGTATGGGGAAGTCACACAAGGTTGACAAATCAAAGATGATTTATAACTATAGCTATAAATATATATTTATACATATTTATACAAATTTATATACATTTCTAAATAAATGGAGAAACCTATATGTTCATGGATTGAAAGGGTCAATAGTAATGATTTCAATCCTCTGCAAATTGGTATTCAGGTTTAACACAATTGTTATCAAGATCTCAGCAAGATTTTTTTTAAGTGGATATACATAAGCTTATGAAAGACTTTATGTGGGCAGTCAAAGTTAGTAGAGTAGTTAGAACAATTTTGAAAAAGAATGATGTAGGAAACATCAGTCTATGTGACTTCAAGACTTACTACATAGCTATAGTTATGAAGGCTGCGTGATGTACAAATCTATGGAACAGAAGAGGGAACCCAGAAATAGACTCACACAAATATATGCTACTGATATTTTATAAAGGTACAGAAGCAATTCAGTTGAGGAAAGGTAACATTTTCAACAGTAACAACAACAACAAAAAGGAATCTCATTCTAAGTCTCACACTGTGTAAAATTAATTAAAATGTATCATAGCCTTAAATGTAAAGTATAAGTCAACAAAAATTTTAGGAAAAAAACTAGGAGAAACTTTTAAGATCTAGATTAGGCAAAGAATTCTTGGATTGACACCAAAATCCATTAAAAAAATGATAATTTGGGCTTCACCAGAACTAAAATAACTTTGATAAAAATGACAAGCCACAGAGTGGGAGAAAATAATCTGCACATCACATATCCATAAATGGACTAGTATATACTATATATAAAGAACTCTTGGGATGCCTGGGTGGCTCAGTGGGTTAAGCATCTGGGTCTTGATTTCATCTCAGGTCATGATCTCATGGTTTATAAGATTGAGGCTTGTGTTGGGCTCCACACTGACAACATGGAACCTGCTTGGGTTTCTCTCTTCCCCTCTCTCTCTAACCCTCCCATGCTCTCCCTCTTTTTTTCTCCCTCTCTCTAAATGACTAAATAAAACATTTTAAAAACAAAAACAAAGATCTCAACACTCAACACTCAAAGAAACAAACAACTCAATTAGAAAATGGACAAAAGGCAGGAATATCCACTGGAGAGGATATACATGAAGAGATGTTCAATTTTGCTATTAGGAAAATGCAATTTAAAACTACAATGAGATACTACTACACATCTATCAAATAGTTAAAATAAAAAAATACTGACAAAACCAAATGCTAGTGAGGATTTAGAGAAATTGGATCACTCATACATTGCTCTTGAGTATGTAAAATGGTAGAGCCACTCTGCAAAACAATTTGATAGTTTCCTAAGAAAACAAACATGTAACTACCATGTGATAAAACAACCGCATTCCTGGGAATTTATCCCAAAGAAATGAGGACTTATGTTTATATAAAATTTGTATATGGATGTTTATAGCAGCTTTACTCATAACAAATGAATCCCAGAAATAACACAGATGGCTTTCAATAGATGAATGGTTAAACAAAATTGTGGTACATTTATACCATGAAATACTACCCAGCAATAAAAGAAATTATTGTTTCATGCAAAAATCTGGATGAACGAGTGTGAAAAAAAGCTAAGGTTATATACTATATTATATTTTTTATATAACATTCTAGAAATGACAAAACTGGAGAAATGGAGAGCAGATTAGTGGTTGCTAAGGTTTAGGGAAAGTGTTGGTTAAGGCAGAAAGTAACAGTGATCTCTAAGGAATCCTAGTTGTGATGGGAATGTTTTTTATTTATATTTGTATTGCATTTATTTCTTTTGAGAGAGAGAGACAGAGTGCAATGGGAGAGGGACAGAGAGAGAAGGAGACACAGAATCCTAAGCAGGCTCCAGGCTCCAGGCTCTAAGCAAGCTGTTAGCACAGAGCCTGACACAGGGCTCAAGCCCACAAGCTGTGAGATCACAACCTGAGCCGAAGTCAGAGGCTCAACTGCCTGAGCCACTCAGGTGCCCCAGGAAATGTTTTTTATCTTGACTGTATCAACGATAATGTTCTGGTTGTTATCGGGTAGCATAGATTACAAGATGTTACCATTGGGGAAAACTGGGTAAAGGGTACATGGACCTCTCTGCATTATTTCCCATAACAGCATTTCTTATAATTATCTCAGAGTAAAAAACAAAACCACAATTAAAAAATATCACACAGAGAAAATATCAGATGGTCTGGGACATTTGTATAAGTTTAATAATTGAAAAGCTTTAAACATATACTTTAACTCTTTTTGAATTTTATTTGCTTTTATTTGCTCATTAAGAGAAAGGACAACAATGCGGCCATGCAGACTATATCTTTTCAAGTGGAACTAAAGACTCCCAAATTCAATAAATAAATTCTACTGGGAAGGTATAAAGTATGGGAATTTTTGCCTTGATTAAATTCTGTCTTAAGCTCTACCCAACCTTACTACATCAAATCTGTTCAGGTTTCCCAAATGCCACACAGTGATGGCTCCCGTCTAGACTCTTAAAGCACTCACTTGTATGCACACCTCGGCTAGTGTATTAATCATAGCAGCAAATATATATTGACTAGTCCCTATATGTAAGGAAATTTGCTAGAACACACTACCTTTTGCATTATTATGTTGTCTTTTTAATTTTTATGCTATTTAATTTTTATTTTCATGTGCTTATTTTATTTTTTTTTTAATTTTTGAGACAGAGAGAGACAGAGCACAAGTGGGGGAGGGGCAGAGAGAGAGGGAGACACAGAATCTGAAACAGGCTCCAGGTTCTGAGCTGTCAGCACAGATCCCGATGCAGGGCTGAATTCACAAACCGTGTGATCATGACCTGAGCTGAAGTCTGAAGCTTAACCGACTGAGCCACCCAGGTGCCCCTTAAATTAAACAAATGGGTAGTAAGGTCCTTAAGGTGAAATCTTGTCTCTGAATCTTGTCTGTGTATCCATCATGATCCTATTGCAATGTCTTATGTGCAATAAGAATGCAGTATATATTTTTGAAATATGTTATTAACTCTATGATTCTTAACCTATTTACAGTACTTTCTCAGGGAAGGCACAGAATACACTGTGGGCTTTTGAAGGGGTGTGTTGTTGTCAATATTTGAATAATTCAGGCAAGATCATTTCTGCTGCCAAAATGCTTTTCACTTGTAGCACACTTTGCTGCTTCCTAGGAACAAAAGTCCCGCCAGCAGAAACACCTGCATGTGTCTGCTGGAAGCCACAGATAAGCTTTGGGGCTGCAGTAACATTGGCTAAACTTAAACACACATCAGCATGCAGTTGTTTTCTTGCTGGTCTAAAATGGAGAGTAGATGACCAGGAAGCTGATAACCAGGAGGTTACTTGGAACAGGTAGACAGAGAAGCACTAAGTCATAATGTACCAGAGATTGCAGAACGTGTTTACTGTTATGGTGAAACGATTTAATGAGGAAAAGCATAGTGGTCAAATTACGATCATTTGGGGAGGGATAGATGAAAAAATGCTTATGGTTTGAGAATTTTAAAAATACTTTATGGAGTGAAATGGAGTGAAAATAGAAATATTTATGCAATTAAAACTGGAAACCATACACGGCTCAAGCTATTACTGAGAGGAACCCCCGAGTTAATGGGATTTCTTCCTTCAAAACATTTTAATGACTCTAAGAACTGCCCTCCTAGTGCTCTTATGGTGATTTTGTCAAATAATGCTAAACCAGCTCACTTTTCAAACCTGTTGTATCAATCAGGGCAGCGAACTGTCTCAGAGCATCCCTAATTGATGAACATTCAAACTATTGATTTTGTTTTAGACACCACTCTGAGCAATTTATCAGAACCTATTTGCAAAAAGTCTCCCAAAAAATGCTATTTCACTCTAATTACACAGTAAAAAGAGGTATAAATTTCAGAGAAACTATATGTAAAATTTTATAGCTGAAATGAAATTGCATTTACACAATGGAAAACAAAGAAATGAGCTTAATTATTTAAAGAAAATGCTAATAAAACAGATTGACATACTATTCAATGAGATTTGCCAGCAGTTTTAAAACTAATGTTTCTGACTCAAAGGTAGGCAGATTATGTGGTTCCTCTTTATGGGCTTGGAGTCACCAAGCTACTTTCTTTCTACTTACTACCTTGTCTACTGTCTGCATCTTCCTCTCCATTTTTCCAGGATTTAAGGAAGTACATTTGAGTTACTACAGGAAAAGCAGGTTTGAGAAAATGCATGGCATCTGGGCTATTTACAACGACTCACTAAGTATTGACAGTCTGCCCTGAAAGGAAACCTTAGTAAGTAAAAAGCCATTTGCATGAGAGGAAATTGTTGATGGTACATTCTTTCAGTGTGTCAAGGTTTTTATTTTAAGTAAAGTTGTCAATATAAATAATAGAGTTAATAGCAACTAATGATTCCAAAACAATAACCTATAGCTATACTATATTGGCTCTAATTGTTTTTATCATCCAGAAAGTTCCCTTGGTTTCTACATCTACAATTTTTTCTTCAACAAATGGTGAGTTAAGCCATCCTGTCCTGAGTATAACCAGAAAGGCAGCTCGGTGATTTGAAATCTGACCAATGTTAGGGTTTTATCTGAGAAATAAATGTAAGATTTAGCTATCAGTATCTTTATAATGAAAAATAATAAGCATTCATTTTAATAATTAGTTAACTACATGATGAGTCAAACTTTCCTACTCTGTTTTAGCATGACAATCTATGTTTGAGATTTTTTTAAAAAAATGATTCCCGGGGCGCCTGGATGGCTTAGTCGGTTAAGCGTCCGACTTTTGCTTAGGTCATGATCTCGCGGTTCGTGGGTTTGAGCCCTGCGTCGGGCTCTGTGCTGACTGCCAGCTCAGAGCCTGGAGCCTGTTTCAGTCTGTGACTCCCTCTCTCTCTGACCCTCCCCTGCTCACGCTGTCTCTCTCTCTCTCTCCTAGAAATAAAAATAAAACATTAAAAAAAAAAAAGATTCCCTATGGCATTACTGTGTATTGCTTGCTTCTATTTGATTGAGTTCATATTTACTGAAGCATTCTTATAATCTGTAATTTTTTTAAGATTCACCTTGTAATTGGGAAACAACTCTGTAGCTGAGCTCATTTGCAATTTTCATGACCATATACTGTACATTACCTGCTCTATGACTGTTAAAAGCGGACATTGCTCTTTCTAGGTGTATAAAATCTTAGAAAAAAATGTATCTAGATTTTTCGGAGGTTATTGCCATGCAGATTTACCACCTAGTGCCCTGGAGATTGAGTTTCCTTGCAAAGGAGGCTAAGTCAATTTATATGTTGTTTTTTTTTTTTTTTTAAGTTTATTTATTTTTGAAAGAGAGAGAGAGAACGAAAGCATGGGGGAGAGTCAGAGAGAGAGAGAAAATTCCAAGCAGGCTTCGCGCTGTCAGCACAGAACCTGACATGAGGAGTAGGAGAGAGGGAATCTTAAGCAGGCTCCAGCCACCGCCGAGGGCCCCACATCAGGTTCAATCTCAGGACAGTGAGATCCTGACCTGAGCAAGAATTAAGGGTGAGCCACTCAGGCACCCCTGGACAGGCCATTTTTAAATAGTTGGCATTTTAAGTGGTCATATAAGTGCCTACATAGTATCTTTGATTTTGTTTGTTGCCCTGCAAAACCTGAAATATTTACTATCTGGCCCTTTAGAAGAAAAGTTTGCTCATCTCTGTTTTAAGTCCAGTTTAAATGCCAATTAAAATAAAACCTATCTAAGTTCTTCCAGGTGGGTGGAAAATGTCTTAAGTCTTTTCAATAGATTGCTTACAACTTTTTTAAACAGCTATTTAACAAACTGCTCTCTACACATAGAGTGCCCAGGCACATTTTTTCCCCCAGATTTTGGATAAATATGGTTTTCGTATGCCATTCTTGTCGATAAACAATTAAACATACAAGAGCCATTTGAATATCAAAGCTATCAATTCATAAGTATTACTGGTAGGTGACAGGGAGTACATGTTTACCAACTCTCTATGCAGATCTGACTTTTATTTATATAGTATTGCTAAAACTAGGCCTAGAAGTTAGCACATGTTATTGATACACTTTACATATTTTTAATGTAATGGTGTCAAATTGTAAGAAATACTTGTATTTATGAGTATTTATTTAATGATTTTGCGTGCTTTTGAGAATACACAAGTATTCAGTTTAAAATATTTAAGGATGTAAAAATAACTGGACCACTTGAAAGAACTGTGGGAAACCACACAAAGAATGTAACGGTATGTAACAATAACAATATTAAAAGAATCCAAATAGACCATGATGCTAACATCTCATGAGAGGATGGGAAAGATGAACAAGAATTTTAAAAAATAAATAAGCTAGTTGAATATGAAAAGAACAGTGAAACTCCTTAATAGTGATTGATAGAAGTATTAGATATCAATTATCGACAAGTTGCAATTATTATGGAAGGCCGTAATATGGAAAATAATGTTTGTTACAACTAAGGGACGTTGAATACATCAAATAGCTATATGAAAACCTGTAATTACAGGCAAGTTTTATTTGGCCTGCTGTCTCAGACATCTACTCTCCTATATAAAGATGCTCATCAGAGATACTCTCAAAGCAAAAGCCCAGAGAATGGAAATAAGCAATTGAAATGGTATTTGCATCTGTGGCATCAATATCCAAGCTAGAAAAAGAGAATGTGTTAATATTTTATTAATAACTATTAAGACTTACTGCAGCAGATTTTATTACTAGAGGGTAAGTAAGTACTAAATTTACTTGGTAGGCTATTTCCTCTGCTACGATTTTGAGGTTTTCGTGGGCAGACAGTATATATTATTTATTTCCATATACTGTCTGTATCATTTTTGCATAAAGTACTCAATGGGCACATGGGTGGCTCAGTCAGTTGAGCATCTGACTCTTGATTTTGGCTCAGGTTATGATTTCACTCTTCTTGAGATTGAACTCCAGGTCAGGCTCTGCAGCAACAGAGTGGAACCTGCTCAGAATGGTCTCTCTCCCTCTCTCTCTCTCAAAATAAATAAACATTTTTAAAGAGTAGATACTCAAGAAGACTTTACTTTAAATGTTTATTTATTTTTGAGAGAGAGAGCATGAGTGGGAGAGATGCAGTGAGGGGGGGCAGAGGATCTATCCAAAGGGGCTCTGCACTGAAAGCAGCGAGCTCGATATGGGGCTCGAAGTCATGAAATGTGAGATCATGACCTGAGCTGAAGCCGGATGGGATGCTCAACCGACTAAGCCACCAGGCGCCCCAAGAAATTTTTTTTAATAAATCAGAGTATGAAAAATGAGTTGATGAATTTTGAATGAAGCTTTTTACCACACTTATACTCAAACTGAGGTATGGATATCCTGCAGATACGTGAAGGTAACAGGGCATAAGAAGTCTCATGGTGCTTGTTTCCAAAGCTTCAATTTTGTTAAAAACAAATTTGGACTAAAAAAAAAAAAAAAAAAAACATAGATATAAAACAATTAAGTATTATGCAGTTAAATATAAAACTTGCATTAATTTTTAAGTTGAAAAAAAAAAACCTTCCAAGATACGTATAGTTTGTGCAAGGGATTTTTTTTTTTTCCAATTACTTGCAAGGATACATTTCAGTATCCTTTGCCATTAGGCACATTTCAGTGGGCAAGTTTTAGATGTTGTAACTTAAATTATGAAGGAGAAGAGATATAGAAAGAGATCAAATGATATGTTAGTTTTTCTGAGTTTCAAAATAGGAAGTCCAAATAGAGCTAAACATAATGTGTAGTTTAGAACTGTGGGGTGTCAGCTTTGCTAGAGCAATACCTAAACAGACATAGGATTCGGGTCAGATGTTCAGAGCACTTGGATGTTAATTAAGACCAAGCACTTAGTGGTTTTATTAACAACTCTAAGTCTTGTCAACATTAGGGTCAAGTTTATTTTGATTAAGTAAGTTAGTAACCAAGTAATGGATGGATAATGGCAGAGGAGTTAAGAGCTTGGATGTCAGACATACCTACTTCAAGTCCTATCTTTGTCACTACCTAGAATTATGACTTTTGGCAAATTAATTTAGAGAAACCTTATTTTGACTTCATAGATAAAATGGGCTCAATAATTATACATATATAAACCAAAACATTGTAAGAAATACATAACACACATAGAGGACTTTGTACAGTACCTGACTTACAGTAATCATTCAATTAATTTTATTTAATATTTAAAAATCCCTGATGAAGACAGAGTAGTCATTCCTAAATATTCTGCTAATAAATACTTGTGTCTTCTTTAGAAATGTATGGTTTCCTTGCAGCAGCCACATTTTCATATAAAGTTAATGAATGCTTAACAGCCTTTGTGATGCCTCTAGCTAAAGTCTGACCTACTTTTTAGGAAGGAAGCACCAATAATCTGGCCCCTTATAAAGGCTTTTTTGTTTTCCTGGACTAAGAAAATTTCATAGTTATTACTTTATATGCTGGTATGGAATGATTTAAATTATACTAATTCTCATATCCCCAGAAAAAATACGATAAATGAATTTTATGAATGTGCTTTTAATGTGGATATTATCATTAATAATCAGGCTTTACAGTATCTATGATCAGTTTTTAAACACTATAAATGAGACAATAATAAAATAAAGTAATATGATCTTATATTAATCATATACTATAATGTAATTGTGATAATATACATTTTAGTGGTCATATAGCCTCTCAACTTTATAGTGTCCAATGAGATCCTAATCAGATTTTTATAGTCTTCTCTTCTTTTTTTTTTATATTTTTATTTGTTTCTAGAAGAGAGAGAGAGCGTGAGCAGGGGAGGGTCAGAGAGAGAGGGAGTCACAGACTCTGAAACAGGCTCCAGGCTCTGAGCTAGCTGTCAGCACAGAGCCCGACGCGGGGCTCGAACCCACGAACGGCAAGATCATGACCTAAGTGAAAGTCGGACGCTTAACTGACTAAGCCACCCAGGCACCCCTAGTTTTCTCTTCTTGATATTACATTTTATAGAAGGAAAATGGGTAGAATAAATCCTTAGAGAAAGAGGCAACAAGATATAAAGTTTGAAGGAAAGTTCATATAAGGAATGAGTGAAAATATCAAAACTGGGTAAATGAGATTTCCCAAAAGCCATGAGAACTGCAATCAGAGTTGAATGACAGTTGTGGAAGAGAGAAAATAATTCCTGTGATTCCAGAAGGTGGAGTAGGGACCAATAAATAAAAATTACAAGTAGCATTGTTCATAAATGGGATAGACAATTAGTAATAGTTTGGGGCTTCCTGTCCTTGTTGGAATTCCAGTAGAACCCAGACAGTAACTTTTCTGTCACATTAGGTTGCTATTTTGTTGGAATAATGGGCTGCTAATTTTGTAGTCGCTGATTTAGTGGTTCTAGAACATTAGGCAATTGAAGTTCCTGTATCCTGGGGCTTGAGTATCTTCAGATTTGTAAAATTAAGATGTTGGCAGGGAGTGGCCTTAATATTGGAGGATTCTTTCCAAATGTTACTATTCTAAGAATGATGATTTTCTCAATTTTATTTAATAACAATGTAAATGTAACCACTTTCAAAGTGGTAGTCTTAAATTTCAATGAACCTACAGAAATAATAAATAATCTATTCCAATGAAACAGTATTACCGTTACCGTGAAACTGAAAAACACTCATTGAAAGTAAAATGTATTGATGGGGCGCCTGGGTGGCTCAGTAGGTTAAGTGACCGGCTTTGGCTCAGGTCATGATCTCACAGTTCCTGGGTTCAAGCCCTGCATCGGGCTCTGTGCTGACAGCTAGCTCAGAGCCTAGAGCCTGTTTCAGATTCTGTGTCTCCCTCTCTCTCTCTCTGACCCTCCCCTGCTCTCTCTCTCTTTCAGAAATAAATAAAACATTAAAAAAAATTTAAACTAAAATGTATTGAGTAAGAAAGAATGCATGTTTCTGTCATGAGAATTTTCTCTTCACCACTGTTTATATGGTTTTATTTCAGCTTAAGGAAGAGAGATTGGTGCTTGAAAAAAATTTCCAACACAAATACTTTATATTGCTAATAGGAGTTTTAGTTAGGCCACATACTGTACACATCAGTATTACATAGTAATAAAAAGTAATAAATACAGAGTTCATGTTTCAGGAAGATGGAAATTTCATTAAGACTCTATTTCCACTATCAATTATTAAATAAATTCACCTGAGTGTTTTCTTCTCCTAACCTATTCAAGACAAAACCTTCTCAGAGGAAGAACATCTTTGTTATGCATGAATGGAATTTGAAATTAGGCACCAACGCCCTTTTTTCTGTATGCTGAAGATTTCTTAGAGATTATATTTGAATAATTATGTCACAAGGCTTTTTGTTTCAAAAAAAGTTCAAGTCTACACACATGGCAAATTTTCAGAGAATAAAAGGATGCCAGAAAAATTGGAAAATAATTTTTACTTTTAGGTTTGTAGTAAAAATTCATCTAGTGTTATCTTGCATTCAATGGATTTTAAAAAAAATATTCGCTTATTATTTTGAAGTCATTTAAATATTAACTCTCTCCTGAGAAGTCACATTGCTTGAGCATAGTAGTACAGCATGCATTTTATTGTTTGGGGCGCTGTTACTTTAGGAGATTCATAATGAAAACTCTCAGTGGACAATTGCAGAACCTGAGAACAAATCCTGGGTCTTAGTTTTCAGGTTCTGTTTCAAAGTCTTCTCTGGTGATGGGTTGCCATTGAATATTTGTAAAAAGAAGGTGAAACTTTCATATGTTGTTTGGAACTCAGAATATTTACTTTATTTTTTAATGTTTATTTTACTTTTTTGGTAAGTGATGAATTTTACTTTTTATTTTACTTTTTTGTTTTTTTTTGTTTTGCTTTTTTGTGTTTTTTTAAAAAATATAATTTATTGTCAAATTGGCTAACAAGCAGTATATACAGTGTGTTCTTGGTTTTGGGGATAGATTTCCAGGATTCATCACTTACATACAACATCCAGGGCTCATCCCAACAAGTGCCCTCCTCAATGCCCATCACCCATTTGCCCCTCTCCCCCAGACCCCCATCAACCTCAGTTTGTTCTCTGTATTTAAGAGGTTTGCCTCTTTCCATCTCTGTAACTATTTTTTCCCCTTCCCTTCAGAATATTTCCTTTAAGTTAAAATGCATTCTGCTCTCTCTTTGTTGGGTCAGTAACAGAGTATAATTAAACATAGATGCATTTGCATTCATCTGTACAATTATACAGCAATAACAATATATTCTATATTAATGACACAGGATTATTTGATGGCATGTTTACTCACATAAGGTAATTAATATATTCCTAATATATTGGGCCTTTAGGTAAAGCCAAACAATGCAGTAAGGAGTAAAAGAGAAAAAGTAATTACTCCCTCCCACTTTCATGTTCTTAGAGCACTTAAATAAGCTAAAGAGTTTGACCTTCCACGTAATTAGATAATATTTCACTCACTGCTCATATGGAGCTTTGCTTTGATCATGGGCTCTCAGAACATGAGAACGTTATCTTATATTTCTTTTTTTATTATTATTTTTTTAAATGTTTTATTTATTTCTAGGAGAGAGAGAGAGGGACAGCGTGAGCAGGGGAGGGTCAGAGAGAGAGGGAGTCACAGACTGAAACAGGCTCCAGGCTCTGAGCTGGCAGTCAGCACAGAGCCCGACGCGGGGCTCGAACCGACGAACCGCGAGATCATGACCTAAGCGAAAGTCGGACGCTCAACCGACTAAGCCACCCAGGCGCCCCTATCTTATATTTCTTTGAGTCTTTAAAGCACAGCTCAATTCTTGGTCCATTATGGTAATTTGCGAGGTTTTTAATGAATTTCACATGGCCAAATTTTGTGCATTTCTCCATATCCATAAATCGTATAGTATAGTTCGTTCATACATGGATGCAAATGCTTCATAATTGTTTCTATGATAGTGTGTTTAAAAAAAAACCCTCTTTGTATATAAAGATATATATGAAACAAGGACTTTTTATTACTTGTGCAGTTCATTTGTGACTCTTTAATTCTTTTTAATCTTTTTGACAATTTAGAACCCAAGTTTTCAGTTATGTTCTTGAGGGCTATGTTTCAATATATAATATTTATTTAGCATGAAAGAAGCTAACAAGAAGCTTTGGTATAGGCTTCTACCATGAAGGCAATTTGATTTTCTTCCCTTTTCATGTGGTCAACTACTATTCTTTCCTCAGATCTAGTTTCAAATGTCATGACTTCAGTAAAACCTTCCCCAACCTTCGTGACAGTGTGAAATTCTCCTGCACATTCTCACAGCACTATGTATCTCTGCCTCATGAAACTTAGCTCAATTACCAATTTTCATCTTTTAGCATGTTCACTTACGTGATGCCTGTGTTCCTACCTAGCTCCCAGCACCAAAACAAGGGCCATGTGTACTTCTATAGTAACTCTCTTAGCATAAGACCTGCCATGGAGGAGGCCCTCCATCAATACTCAATGAATGAGTGAATAAACAAACGAAGGAGCCTGTGAAGACCCAACTGAGACTCTCTCACTTACAAGGTAGGTACATAAAACAGAGGCCATACCATCGTCACATCCATTCTAAAATGAACCACACCATGAATAGCCTTCAAAGATAGCATATTAAAACAAACAAACAAACAAACAAACAAACAAACATAAATAGGGGCACCTGGGTGACTCGTCAGTTAAGTGTCCGACTTTGGCTCAGGTCATAATCTCACCATCCATCAGTTTTGAGACCTGCTTCGGGCTCTGTGCTGACGTCTCAGAGCCTGGAGCCTGCTTCAGGTTCTGTATCTCCCTCTCTCTCTGCCCCTACCCCTCTCATGCTCTGTTTCTCTCTCTCTCTCTCTCTCTCAAAAATAAGTAAATGTTACAAAAATAACAAATAAAATAAACATAAATAATTCCTTATTATACTTAAAAAATGCATGCTTTTATACTTAAGAAGCACTGCTAATTTTTGGAAACATTTTTTTTTGAAGGCATAACTTTATCCAAATGCATTTTGACTGCTTTTTATTTATTAAAAAGTAAACAGTGACATTTTTTCTGTATGCTAAGATAAATTCTGAAATATGAATACTTAAAAAATGTAGAATAGAAATAGGTTGGTGTGTTATTTATTTATTTTTTTTTTTACAAAATCTTAAGCAAAAGAAAATGTTTTGTCTCCTAAGCACTTTATAGTTACCTTCAGTTTTAATTAGAAAAACTCAAAAGCAGTGAACGTTAAGCTTTTGATGTACTGAAAATAGCTAAGACTTTATAATCTATCACACAAGCTTGGAGAAAGCTCCTAAATTTCTAAGTCTCTAACTTATTCTCAAAATAGAGATAATAATAATTCCAGTTAGCAGAAGTATTATGAGGCTTAAAAGAGATATTTCAAATAAAACACTCTGCACTGTAGCTATTTTATAAATATTAGTTCCAATTTCAATACTTTTATAACAATAAATAACTGTATCAAAAGTTGTTTTTCTCTGTATAGTGAACACATTGTTTTAAGTCTCCTAACATATACCGATTATTTGAAGAAAGATGTCAAGGAATCTGGACAGCACGTTTCACTGTGTGTTTGGAATTAACGTATGTGCAGATATCATTGAGTGCTTTCTGTTTGCCAGGAGGTTTACTTTATCTCATCTAATCCTCACAAAAACCCAGAGTTACAATTGCATTTCACTTGAAAGAAACTGAGGCTTACAAGACAAACCTGACTCCAACATCACAGATTTTAACCTTGTTTTAGTAGATTTCAGGCAACTACAATGTCAAATCTCTGAGTTTAGAGTGTAAGGTGATGGACCTTGTAAAGCTATGTGTCTACTTTTCATATACTTACACAGATACTCTGTTGAACTCAACAGAAGTTATTGATGCAATTTTAGTATTTTTAAAGCACCGAGATTTGAAGTCCCAATATAGTAGGTTATAATCCCAACTCTGCTATTTGTTATGAAACCCTGGATAATCTAAAGCTGCATCTGTAAAATGAAGATAATAATGTCTTGTTCACAGGGTCATTTTGATTATTATTAAGATATTACATGTAAATTCTTAACATAGTGAATAACATATAGATAGTTCCTGATGAAGTATTTGGTATGAACAACAATATAACACAGTGAAAAAGATACGACAGCACATATCTACAATCACTTAAAATAACTTGATGTAGCAAGCCTTTCAAAAAAGATTCTACTATTATATATAAAAAATGTTCTTAAAATAGGAGATTTTAATATATTTTAAATATTCCTTCTTGGAATTTAGTCTTTTGCAAACACTATAGAAAATCTAAAATGAGGCCTCTTTTAACAAACAATAGACACACTGACTCAAGTTTTTATGCAACCTAGTGTCAATCTTTTTATAAAAAGTCTGTATAAGATCAGGGTGCCTGGGTGGCTCAGTTGGTTAATCATCCGACTTCAGCTCAGGTCATGATCTCATGGTCCATGAGTTCAAGCCCCATGTGAAGCTCTGTGCTGACGTCTCAGAGCCTGGAGCCTGCTTCAGGTTCTGTGTCTCCCTCTCTCCATGCCCCTCCCCGACTCTCTCTCTGTCTCTCAGAAATAAACATTTAAAAAAATTTAAAAATTCTATATAAGATCCTTGTAGACAGACTTTCCAGACTATAGTCTACGTAGAAAATAACATAGTCTAAATGTACATATTGAAATACATGAGGAGTGAGGAACAAGCATTTAGAGGTGGGCCTCTTAAATTCAATTCTCTTATTGTTCTTCCTGCTTGGCTTCTCCTTGCCTTCTTATCTATCATTTTTATGAGGAAAGAAATCATAGACTAAAAGCCTACAGGGCATTGTAGAAGGGTGAAAAGGTATTACTCTACTTTACTGATGATGATAAGGAAGGAACAATGAGCATAAGGGCTACAAATCCTCTCTTTTTCTTTTCATTTCTCTGAGACTAAAGCCAGGCCTCTTCATAGAACACTGTGTCTTTGTTGGCATGTTTGATAACATGGCAGAAAACCAATAAATGAACAGATTGCATCAATGGTGAAGCATGTGGATGTTCATTATGGAGCATCCAAAGAGAAGGTAGCAAAACATACAGAAAAATTTTCAAAAATTTGTTTGGCTACATCCGGTTTAAAAGAAATACTGAATGTTAAAAATGATCAATCATCAAGCTCAAGGGTTACAAACTCAAATGATTTACAGGTAAGAAAAATGAGAGGTCAGCTGGGAAGGACTGTGACAATTTGGAGGGCATGTGTCCTCTCTAAAGATGCTAGACAGCTATAGCAGATCACTACTAGAAAAAGGGACACTTGTGTAAAACTTCCAATTGTTTAAAATATACTTTATTTTTTGAAGCAGTTTTAGGTTCACAATGAAATTGAGCAAGAAGTAAAGGAAGTTCTCATAGTCCCTCTACCTCCACGTACACACAGCCTCTCGAGACTTTTATTAACATCTCACACCAGATGAGTACATTTGTTACAATCTATGAACTTAATATTGATATCTCATTATCATCCGAAGTTCATAGTTTCTATTTGGATTCACTCTTAATTTTGTGCATTTTCTGAGTTGTGATAAATGTATAACAACATATACCTGTCATTATAGTATACAGAAAAGTTTTATTGTCCTAAAAATCCTCTGTGTTCTGCCTAGTCATCCCTGCATCCCCTTGAACCTCTGGCAACCTGCTTTTTTTTTTTTTTTTTTTTTTTTACTTTTTCCATAGAGTTGTCTTATCCAAAGTGACACATAATTGGAATCACATAGTGCATAAGCTTTTTCGTCTAGATATTTTCACTTAGTAATATGCATTTAGGATTCTTCCCTGTCTTTTCATGGTTTGATAGCTCATTTCTTTTTAGCGCTGAATAATATTCCACTCCATAGATGTACTGCAGTTTATTTATCCATTCACCTACTGAAGGACATCTTGGCTGCTTCCAACTCTTGGCAAATATGAATAAAGTTGCTATAAACATCCATGTGCTGGTTTCTGTGTGGACATAAATTTTGAGCTCATTTGGATAAATACCAAGGAATGTGATTGCTGCATCATATGGTAATAGTATGTTTAGTTTTGCAAGAAAATTCCAAACTGTCTTCTAAAGTGGCTCTGCCATTTTGCATTCCCTCCAGGAATAAATGAAAGTTCTTATTGCTCCATACTCTTGCCAGCATTTATTATTATCAGTATTTGGATTTTCATCATTTGAATAGGCGTGTACTTATTTTTCTTTGTTGGTTAAATTTGCAATTATTTAATGCCATATGACGTGGAGAATTTTTCATTTGCTCATTTGCCATCTGTATTTTCTTAGGTGAGGTGTCTATTCAGTGGGCAAAAGATGTCTTTAGGCCCACTTTGTTATTGGATTGTTTATTTTATTGCTGAGTTTTAAGACTTTCTACATATTTAGGATAATAGTCTCCTATCATGTTTCTACTGCAAGTATTTTCTCCCAATCTGTCGTCTCTCTACTCATTCTCTTGACAATTTCTTTCACAAGAGCAGATTTTATTTTTATGTAAGTCTAAGTAAACAATTATTTATTTCATGAGTCATGCCTTTGGTTTTGCATTTTAAAAGTCATGACCAAACCCAAGGTCATCTAGATTTTCTATGTAGTTATTCTCTAGAAATTGTATTTTTTTTTTTTCCATTTTGGTCTGTGATCTATTCAGGTTAATTTTTTTTGAAGAAGGTAAAATCTGTGTCTAGATTCAATTATTTTGTGTGTTGACGTCCAGTTGTTCCAGCACTGTTTGTGGAAACGAGTCTTTCCTCCATTGAATTGCCTCTGTTCTTTTGTCAAATATCAGTTAATTCTATTTGTATAGGTCTAATTCTTGGCTCTCTATTCTGTTCCATTGATCTATTTGTCTGTTCTTTCACCAGTATCATATTTTCTTGTCTACTGTAGCTTTGTAAGTGAGTCTTGAAGCTGGGCAGTTTGTCCACAGACTTTGCTCGTCTTCACTACTATGCTGGCTATCTTGGGCCTTCTGCCTCTCCTTATAAAGAGTAAAATCATTTTGTTAATATCCACAAAGTAATTCTGTAGATTTTATTGAGGTTGTGTTGAATCTATAGATGGAGTTGGAAAGTCTGCTTATCTATAACATTGAAATAACTCTGCATTTAGTTTGTTCTTTTATCTTTTTCATAAGAGTTTTGTAGTTTTCTTCATATAGATCATCTATATGTTTTGTTAGTCTTATATCTAGGTATTTCATTGTTGGGATGCCAACACAAATGGTTTTGGAAGTTCAAATTCCTGTTGTTCATCGCTGGTATACAGGAAAATGACTAAGTTTTGTATATCACTTTCATATGTTATAAACTTGCTATAATAGCTTATTAGTGACAGGAGTTTTTTTGTCAACTCTTATATATTTTCTACATAGACAATCATGTCAGCTGCAAAAAAGACCATTTTATTTCTTCCTTCCCTATCTGTATACTTTTCGTTTCCCATTTTTGTCTTACTTCATTATCTAGGACTTCCAATATGATAACTGAAAAGAAGTATTAAGAGGGGACACACTTGTCTGTTCTTATCTTCGCAAGAAAGCTTTGAGTTTCTCACCACTGAGCATGATGTTAGCTATAGGTTTTTTGTAAATATACATCATCAAATTGAGAAGTTATCCTCTAATCCCTACTTAATAAGAACTTTCGATCATGAACAGTCGTTGGCTTTCATCAAAGGCTTTCTCTGTATCTACAAATATGGTCATGTGGTTTCTCTTCTTTAGCTTGTTAATATGATGGATTCAATTAATCATTTTTCAGTTTTTGAACTAGCCTTGCATATTTGAAATAAATCCCAAATGATTGCTGTATAATCCTTTTTACATATCAGCCAATGCAATATGCTAGTACTTAATTGAAGATTTTTGCATCTATGCTCACAAAAGGTATTGGTCTCTGATTTTCTTGTAATGTCTTTGTCTGGTTTGGTATTAGAGTAATGCTGGCCTCTCATAATAAATTAGAGGTATTTCCTCTAACTCACAGAGGTATTCTGGAAGACATTATAGAGAATATATGTAATTTCTTCATTAAATGAAGAATTCACCAGTGATTTCATTTGTGCCTAGTACTTTCTGTTTTAGAAAGTTATTAATGATTGGTTCAATTTTGTTAACAGATATAGACTTATTGTCCATTCTTTCTTGTGTGACTTTTAGTATACTGTGTCTATCAAGGGATAGGTCCATTTCTTCTAGATTATCGCACATGTGGGCATACAGTTGCTCATGATATGCCTTTATTATTCTTTATTTTATGTTATTTTTTTTGAGAGAGAGAGAGAGAGAGAGAGAGAGAGTGAGCAAGCATGAGTAGGGGATGGGGAAGAGGAGAGAGAGAATTTTAAGCAGTCTCCACATCAAGTGTGAAGCCTGGTTCAGGGCTCGATCTCCCAACAGTGAGATCATGACCTGAGCTGAAATCAAGAGTTGGGTGCTTAACTGAGTCACCCAGGTGCCCCTCCTTTATAATCCTTTTAATGTCCATAGGTTCTCTAGTGATGTTTCCTTTTCATTTCTGCTATTAGTAATTTGTGTCTTCTCTCTTTTTTTCTTGGTTAACTTAAATAAAGGCTTTTTAGTTTTATTGATCTTTTTGAACAACCAGCCTTTCGGTTTTGTTGATTCTTTTCTACTGATTTTCTTTTTTCAGTTTTATTGATGTCTACTCTAATTTTTATTATTTTTTCCTCTGCTTACTTTGGGTTTAATTTTTCCTCTTGTTCTAGTTCCCTAAGATGAAAGCTTAGATCACTGCTTTTAGATCTTTCTTCTTTTTAAATATATGCATTCAATGACATAAATTTACCTCTCAACACTGTTTTTCTGAATCTTACAAATTTTGAGAAGTTATATTTTCATTTTGTTCAAACTATTTTTTATTTCTTCTGAGAGTTTATCCTAGACCTATGCTTTATTTAATTTCCATGTGTCTTGAGGTTTTTCAGCTAGCTTTCTACTACTCATTTCTAGCTTAATTCCATGGGGGTCTAAAAAAAGACCTCATATGATTCCCATTTTTTTTAAACATTTAAAATGTGTTATTTATGGGGGCGCCTGGGTGGCTTAGTCGTTTGAGTGTCTGACTTAGGTTCAGGTCATGATCTTACAGATTGTGAGTTCAAGCCCCTTGTTGGGCTCTGTACTGACAGCTCGGAGCCTGGAGCCTGCTTCAAATTCTGTCTGTCTGTCTGTCTCTCTCTCTCTATCTCTGATCCTCTCCTGCTTGCTCTCTATCTCTCTTTCTCTCAAAAATAAATAAACATTTAAAAATGTGTTTTATGTTCTAGAGTGTGGTCTATCTTGGTGAATATTTTATATAAGCTTAAGAAGAATGGGTATTCTGCTGTTGTTAAACATAACATTCTTTACATATCAATTATACCCAACGGATTGATAGTGCTGCTGACTTCAACTACATCCTTCCCAATTTTCTGCCTCCTAAATCTCTTCAAAAACTCCCAACTTTTCACTTTAAAATTATTTTTTTATACAATGGCAAACCAAAAATACTGTGAAACATTGCAATGTGGATTTAATTTTAAATTGAGTACATAGAAATTAATACCAAGAAAAGATAAATATCTGTGTGTCCTGTGATTATTTAACAGTGAGAAAAGGACTTAGTTCTTTAGACACCAGTAGTCTTGTCTCCATTATGACCGGCTTCCTGATGATTCTCAACAGAAAGTTCTGTATGATAATATAGTGCTTTTCTTTGGCAAAGGGATCGATCTTAGAAAAAATTTAAAAACCATTTTCACTTATATTTTGAAGAAACTATGACAACATAAAATTATTCTCCATGTGCTCCAAAGAAACATTTTCTACAGGCAAGACTGAATGTGCAATACTATAATCCTGGTGGCCAAACAGTGTTACAGTTCATTCTCTACCTCCTGCTGGCACCAGCTCACACCCAGAAGTGCTTCATCAATGGGAACACTGTGGATCTCTACCTATTAGCAAAACCAAAATAAATTGTTACCCCTACACTTGCAGAAGGTTACCAAAATGCCTAAAAGTTGCTCTTTGAGACAAAAACTTGGAAATGCGCAGAATTCAGAGCTGAAGGAAAGATAATAAAGAAAAAAAGTTTGTAAAAGATGAACCAGATATTAAGCAGAAACTAGAGTACGGTATTTTAACAAAATTCAATGCAGAAATAAATATGGTTGGGAATCTTCAACTTTTTTTCAGATAATGTTATTCATATTTAAGAAAATAAAAGGTCATTATATATAATGAAGATTATTTATTTGAGAATCTAAACATCTTTACTCATTCAACTCATGAAATTCTGGGTAAGCAATGAGTGTTGATTGTTGATATCATGGGCTCAATCTCTTGTAAGAACAGAGAACTGCAGATTGTAATAGATAAAAATGATCCTATAAGAAGCTATTTCAGGTAATGTAAACCTCATATATTTTATGGGAGAAAGGTTGCGTACTACTGAGAAGGAGATATTCCAGATTTAGAAAGGAAATGAAAAGCATGAGTAGTCTAGTGATACTGATAGATATTTCCAAGACGTTTTTGCATCATCTCTCTTTCACTGTCTACATACACTGTTATAATAGATCCTGACACTAAGTGATTTAAGTTGTAGATAACTAAAAATTTCAAAAATTTTGTACTATAGTTGTATGCTTTTTAGAAAAAAAATTAAGAAAACTGCTTGTATCTAAAATTCCAAATTTCTATGTAAAACTTGATAACTGTAATGTATTCATTATATACTTTTATATCTATCCATTATTGAATATATATATATATTCAATGTTCCTAATACATATATTGTATATTACTATTCTCCAGTAAACCTTGACCTGATTTATTTAATTTCCAAGTATCTTGAGGTTTTTCAGCTATCTTTCTACTACCAATTTCTAGCTTAATTCCATGCTGAACAAAGAAAATAAACTGTATGGTTCCTATTCTTTTAAAACATTTAGGATGTGTTTTATGGTCTAGAATTTGGTCTCTCTTGTTAAATTGATGGTAGACACTTGACATACCAATAAATCTATGTGATACCTTTACTTAATAAGTACACTTCATCCTATGTGCAAAAAAAAAAAAAGTCTTTGATCTTTGTGTTCATTTGGAGTTAATAAACCCAGTCTCTTTCCTACCTCAGAGCCTTCTCTTTCCTACCTCAGAGCCTTTGCACATGCTCTGGCATCTGGCTGTGATATTCTTCCTCTCTTTGTTGTTGACTCTTTCAGAGATCCTCTCTGATCATCTCCTTAATTTACTCTCAGTAAGCTGTTCTCTTTCCTTTATAGTCCCTGTTTGCTTAGTTGTTTAAAATGTTTCCCATAATAGTTTATAAATTTCACTAGAACAAGAACCATAACTGTTTTGTTCCCCATGGTTGTAGGTACAGCATGTAACAAAATGTCTGGCAAATATTAAGTACACAGTCAATATTTGTTCTGAGAATAAATAAATGGATAAATATGACAGGGTAGAAAGTACTGAATTGAGGTCAGAGACATAGATTCTTCTTCTGTAGCACCTTTCTATCTAAAAAGATGAGTTATTTAACTTGTTTAGGCCTTAATTGTCATTGTCAATATAAATAATAGCAATAAGGCTTCTCTTACATGTGTTTTAGAGAATTAAAGATAGTGAATGAACAGTACTGGTGCATGTTAGGCAGTTGGTAAATAGTAGTTGCGGTTGAATATCCTTGGGTGAGTCATAACCTTCAGAGCTGCCATTTACTCACCTACAAAATCAGTAAGTGAGTCATTATGAAGTTAAAATATGCTTCCTATAAGCTCTGTTCTTGGCACAGAGTAGATACACAGTAGGGGTTTGTTGAATGGATATTTTCAGAAAGTATATTCTCTAATACCTAATATAACTTCATTTTACATTTTTGGGAAAAAGTAGTACACTTGCAAAAATTTTGCTTGTTATTGTTTTAACATTTCTGGGGTTTTCTTTTCCATATTTAGTTGTATACTAAGATGTGCTTTGATGACAACTTTTGATGATTTACTAGTGACAATGCTGTCAAGTGAGATTTCTCTTATTTACTTTCCTCTCAGAGTAACACGTAATTTTGATTATCACTAAATTCTCCCTTTTTAATAGAGAATTGATTAGATTGATCTTCCGGAAAACCATCATTTAACATTTTTCGCCTACTCTGAAAATGTTCAAGAGAATCAAATAATCAACTGTCATAGAGAACAGAAATTGAAATGCAAATTTAAACATTTAGCCTGGGAAAGGAAAATCTCACTGAATAAGTTTCATCAAACCAGTTATTGAGATTATTAGTTATCGAGAAAAAGTAACATCAGACAGTATGACAATATAACAGTGATGGGATGGGTTAAATGTTTCAAAATTGGGTGGAAATCTCAATATAAAACATATAATACAGTAAGCTGAACCATGTAAATGATTTTGAGTAACAAGAAAAGATAAAACAGAAGCAATTTGGAATATAATGGCTTCCCAGGAATCTGTTAAGAATCGCTGCCCTTACTGGAGACCCCATTACAAAGCTGCAGTGTTTTCTAGCCAGCTTTATTAATTCTGTCTGACCTCATCTACTCCTTTCTGCCAACTCTACTTTTGTTCCAAGACCGTAGCAAGGCTATGGTCTCCTTTCTCTGCAAATTCTTCACATTAGTTTTCTGTTTAAAGTTGAGTCCCTGATCAGCTGCTGTCCTTACTCCCTGTTCATCTTTTTCTCTTTCTGTGACTCCTCCTTTTTCTGCCAACTTTTCTTCAACCACTTTTTTCTTCTTAACTGCTTTAAATTCAGAACACCCTTTAAAAATCTTACAAATACTATGGATTCTTTCCCTAGAGGAGTGTATGTATATCACACATAATCTGTTTTACCTGCAAGTTTAGGAATTCTTAGACACTGTAAGGTCCAATCATGGATAAACCCCAGATCAAAAACACCTGCTATAGCAATCTTCTTCCAATTTTCAAAGCAGTGGCAATAGTTGCCATTTATTGAGTAGCTGCCATGTGCCAGATGCTGTGCTGAACGTCTTCTGTTCTTTGTCTCTAAACTTCATGAACCCCATTTCACAGAAGATGCAGTGAACACGAAAAAGGTTACATAATTTGTCCAAAATCACGGTTCATCTGTAGTGGAACTGGGATGTGAATCAAAGTCTAATCTTAATTATATACTTTTTTCCACTGCACCCACTCCTGTGACATGTAATGAGAAGAAGGAGACACAGAAAAGGAAAACAATGGAAACTGCACAGATTTACAGGTAATAAGGTGGAGTTTGTATAGAGTATTGCTTATTCCAAATCCATATAAGTATTCATACAAGATATCCATATAACTATAGAATACAGATAGTTATTCCATATACAGAACACAGCACATTTTTATATAAAGGTATTTGGTGATGATGAACCATATTGTTTTGTAGCTAGTATGCAGTAGAATATGTGCACTGGTTGTTAAATATTGAAGAGTATTGAAAAGAGTCAGAAAAATATCCAGCTTTAAGTTCCCTAAATGTTCTTCTAAATGATCTGGCTTCCCAGCCCCTCTCAACACCAAGCAATTGGGTGTTAAAACTTGTCATGGCATGGCCCCAGCAATGACTGGTTCAGATTTGTAGAAGTTAAAATATTTTCAATATCACTTGGTTATGACAGAAAACAAAATAAGTTGACCAGTTCCTCATAATCTTTCACTATTTCTTTTTTTTGCAGGTCATACTCAACTCATATTTCTCATCATCTATAATTACCTTTGAAAGTATACTCTATTTCTAGAAATGCATTATAAAAAATGAAAGAAATCTCATAAATTCTTCACTTCTTTCCTTAAATTCTGTTAAGAACATAATTGATTTCAAATAGTCTTGAAAAAATATTGTCATAGTCATCTCAAATTATAATTGTGTTCTTTCATTTACTTATCACTATTGAATATACAAATAAAAAAAATAGAATTCCAATTTTTATATAAGCATATTGAATAAATCCAGAATTACAATAAAGTTTTTGGCTTATATCCAAATTAGAGTTTATCTACAATTGATAATTTTAAAACCCGCTGAAACTTTAAATAAGGAAATAAAATTTTAAACACAAACCACTAATGTATTTATTATCATGTCTTTTGATGAAAAGTTATGTTTGTCTTTAAATAAAGAGATATTATGGGAGGAACAGATTTACTTTTAGAAATAGAGATCATTTTCTAATATATATCTATCTAAAAATTATGAAAGAAACATATTTCAAATGTTCACTGAAATTGTTACAAGGTAAAAAGAAAGAAAAGAAAAGAAAAGAAAGAAAAGAAGAAAAGAAGCGAAAAGAAGAGAAAAGACAAGACAAGACAAGACAAGACAAGACAAGACAAAAAGAAACATAGAGCTGTTTCTAACCTGGTATTTTATCTGGAAGCAACTCAATTTTGAGTTGTTATGAAAAATCTTTGATTTGTTTCCTCTTATCCAATGATTCAAGAATCAAGTGTTTTGCTACTTGAATCCTATCTCCTGATTAATTTTTTTTATTCTGATGCAATTATAACATAACATGCAGGCTTCACTTCTTTACATATTTTTCTCTCTGATTTTAACTGGCTTCTTTACTCTCCTTTAACCTCATGGAATTTGCTGCCTGAAAACCTTATGAACATAATAGGGTAATTTGGACATCAGTATTTCTCAAAGTATGGTATATGTATAACACGTAATGGTATATAAAAAGTATAGAAAGGAGTATTTTTTGTCTTGAAAGTTTTATCTTTATTTTAGTGAACATTTAAACAAACAAAACAAAAACTATCACATCAAGCATTTTCTTCCACAGAAATTATTGCTTACAACGAGCTTAGAATGGCCAACCACCCCAATATCCTCCATTGTTTTGTGGTCCAGGGAAGTATGTTTAAGCCAAATAGGGAGGAATCTATATCTGGGTTTTAAATCACTGTTGTGTGCTGCAACTTCCAGTGTTTATGTCATTATGCCTCATCCTTCTGTTCATGTCCAACAGCATCACAAGTCCACTTTCTCAGAGTCTCTCACAACTTATTGATAATCATTTTCCAAATCTTCTGAATGCTCTGTACAATCCCTAATAATTCTTGCCCTCAACCACCCCACCACTACTTTCATTCCACAGTGCCTTTAGAATTCTCATTGCATCCAAAGGACACTTTCCTCCTTTTTCAAGCTCTTCTATGATTTCCTTTGCATTATTCTCATAGTGAAACCTCACTCATTCCTGAGTATTGTTTTCCAGCAATATTTGAAGAGTCTAGTTCTTCCCTCACTCCTTTCCTCCCACACTTCATGTGCCTTAATGTTTTTTTTATTTCTGATAGAGAGAGAGAGAGAGAGAGAGAGAGAGAACATGAGCAGGGGAGGGTCAGAGAGAGAGGGAGACACAGAATCTGAAGCAGTCTCCAGGCTCTAAGCTAGCTGTCAGCCCAGAGTCTGATGCGGGACTCGAATCCATGAACTGTGAGATCATGACCTGAGCTGAAGTCAGACGCTCAACCGACTGAGCCACCCAGGTGCCCCACTTCATGTGCCTTAAGATCTGGAGCTACAATGAGTGTCTTTTTTGCTCTCTACTGCTGTGTTTTGTCTCCATTCCTTCCTTGCTAGAAAACTTAAACTCCTTTATTTTTTAAAAAATGTTTTTTAATGTTTTATTTATTTCTGAGAGAGAGACAGACAGCATGAGCAGGGGAGGGTCAGAGAGATAGAGGAAGACACAGAATCGGAAACTGGCTCCAGGCTCTGAGCTAGCTGTCAGCACAGAGCCCGATGCGGGGCTTGAACCCATGAACCGTGAGATCATGACCTAAGGTGAAGTTGGTGCTCAACCGACTGAGCCACCCAGGTGCCCCCTCCAACTCATTTAAAGCACATTTTTTTTAACTTTAACATCCATTATGTCATGCCTCTTCTTTATTGTCTTTCTAGTAATTTTATATCATGTAATGTTGATGTCAGCAAATACTTCCTGACTTCCTCTCCAATGTCCTTGGGAGATTTCTGCTGTCATAAAGACCCATCCTAAACTAAGCCTCTTGGTTCCTCTCATTCTTGAAAACAATGTTCTTTTCTCTACTTTGATTTTAAGTCACTACAATGTCCTCTGACTTTCAGGTCCATCATGTCACACTTAACATTCACCTCCAATACCTCAGCTATTGTATTCTTTTCTTAGAACCATACCTATAGATTTTATTATCACGCCAATGCCTGCACCTCCTATGATATATGGGTTTTGCTGTCCCTCTCACCGAACTTCATCTCCTCTCCTCCAGTTATTCTTCTCTAGTACATCCAATCCAACAATTTTCTGAGCTCAGTGAATCTCCTAATCTGCAACCATACTTCAGGCAAATGCTTCCTTATCTAGAGTAGATTCCATGATCCAATACAATACTTACTCTTTTGCAAGCATCATAACTATCCAACCTCTTTTTACCATTGTCAAAAAACTGCCTAATAAAATCTCATCTCTGGTTAACTCAATTACCTGCTTACAAAAGACCTACAGATGTACCACTACACCTAAGAGTTGGTAAAGGTATTACACAACTGTATTGACAAGACTCATTTTAATTTTATGAACACTTAGCTGAAAAGTACACTCCACACCTTGTTTTCCTCCTTATTTCCCTTTACTGATATCTTCTTTGCTAGGTCAGTAATTGCTTAATTATTGCTGCTCTTTGTCCTTAGTATTTTTCCCTTCTCTATACTCATTCAGTTTGTACAAAATGTCATTTAGGGCACCTGGATGGCTCAGTTAAGTGTCTGACTTTGCCTCAGGTCATGATCTCATGGTCCATAATGTTCAAGGTCCATATCAGGCTCAGTACTGACAGCTCAGAGCCTAGAGCTGCTTAGATTCTGTGTCTCTCTCTGTGTCTTTCCCCTGCTTGTGCTCTATGTCTCTCTCTCAAAAATAAACATTAAAAAAATTTAAAGAAATTCCATTTAATTCAACAGCTTAAACACTACAAAACTTTGATGACTCTCAAATTTCATCTCCATCTTGGACTTCTCCCTATTTCCACAATGAAACTGCCTCCTTTTTTTCTTCATGTTATTTATTCATTTTAAGAGAGACAGTGAGAGAGCATGAGTTTCAGAGAGAGAGAGAGAGAGAGAGAGAGAATCCCAAACAGACTCCGTACTGTCAGCACAGAGCCCGACATGGGGTTCCATCCCATGAACCCTGAGATCATCATCTGAGCTGAAATCTAGAGTCAGATGCTTAACTGACTGAGCCACTGAGACATCCCTGAAATTGATCTAATTGGATATCGAAAAGAAATTTCAAACTTAAAACATTAACAAAATAACTATTGTGTTTAAAAAAAAATTTCCTATAAACTTTTCTTATTTCAGTAAATACTATCCTTACAGTTAGGCTCTAATCCTTTCTTTCTCATATACTCAATCTATTACAGTTCCACATGTATCTCAAGCCAATCCTTCTAATCACTACCTTTTCTCCAGCCCTAATTTAAGCTTTTCTACAACCTCCTTGGATGACAAAATCATTTTTGCCAGTTTACTTTTGTTCTTGCACTCTCCAGTCCATTCTTTAGATAGTAAGTAGAAGGGTCTTTCACAATGAAAATCAGGGGATCATGATCTCAAGGTTCCTGAGATTGAACTCCATGTCAGGCTCTGTGCTTACAGTGCAGATGCTTGGGATTCTCTCTCATATTATCTGTCTCCCTCTCTGTCTCTCTCTCTCTGCCTCTTTCTCTCAGAATAAATAAACCTAAAAATATAAAATAGTGCCTTTAAAGAAAAAAGAAGTGTAAATCAGATCAGTCACTTCCATGCAAAAGTCTTTCCAATGGTTCCATATTCCACTTATTAAAATAACTTAATCCTTCACCATGGTCTACAAATTTTATCACTTGCTATATACCTTTGTCTTTAAACTTATCTCTCCTCATCTCCTCACATTCTGTACTTAAGCTGGCCATCTTTCTTTCCTCAAACACTCAACCTAATATGCATCTCCAGACCTTTGTAATTGTCATTCCTTCATATTGGAATGCCATTCATCTTTGAGTAAGCATCTGGTTCTCATCATTCAGGCCTCAACTAATATTTCCTCCAAGCAACTGGTCCAATCCCTAGATAAATCAGTCTCCTCATTTGATATAGCTCTATCATATTGTACTAATTAATTTTACCTACAACACTCATTGGTGTTCAAAATTATTATTCATGTTCTTGTTTTATGTTTATTATATATTTCCTCCCATTAGAATATAAGAATTTTTTGAAGGTGTGGATTCTGTGCTATTGAAATTATACCTTTCATGTTTAAAACAGTGATTAGAACATTGTAGAAGCTCAATAAATATTTACTGGATGAATCAAGGAGGTAGCATTCTTTGACTTGAGTTTATTTATATAAATGCATTTTATTTATAAGCTAGTATTTTTAAATAAAACAGAAATTAACTTCCACTTACAGTATACATTAGAAAAAATCCTGATTAATATTTGCTCTTCAAAACAACTAAAAATCTTCATTGAGTCATTGAAAAATATGTTTAATTTTATTACTGGGCTGTCAAACAAGTAAAAAAAAATCCAAAAGGTGAAAGTAAGGGAAAGCAAGAATCTTGAAAGGTAACTATTGTCAAAACTTGATAGCTACTTTGAGTGCATCTATAAATTCTTGTTGGTGTTGAGCTTAAGTTTTAACAGTTTTTAAATGTGTGGGAAACCAGAGATAAAGTCTAGGGTTTACCAAACTTTGAAAATCTGACCAGATATAATAAGAAAACTCGAAGAACTGTACACCCAGTGAAACCTACTCAACAGAAAGAGGCAATTCTACTCAATAGTAATGAATTCTGCCTTAAACTTGCTACACTTGGTAAGGAGAGGGTAGAATTTCATTGAGAATTCAAAACCTAAAGATTGATATAGGCTTGGAGTCCAAATTAAGTTATGAGCCATCTTCAAAACCCCAAGTCCAGCATTAAGGTGATCCAATGTTTGCAGTTTCTCATAATGCTTGACATAATCAGGAGCTATTTCTCTTTGGACAAGAATATAAATCTTCTACCAGGCCCTCATAATGTTCTCACAGATAAAAGTTCTATTAACAAAGAGCATGTAATGAAATCATAAGACATGCATAAGAATAAAGTAACATGAATGAGAAGCAGTAGGAAAAATATGGGATTTACATTTTCAAATATATTAAGTATTGGAATTATCAGATAAAACCTATAAAACAACTAAGTTGCTATGCACAAAAAGGAAAGAAAGCATCACACATACATATGAAAAATAAGAAGTCAGTGCTTAATCTTCTGTATTAAATCCAGTGCGCTTTCCTAAACACCCCCTCTCCAAATTTTAAATTAACTTGAGTCCTTAAAAGTAGACATCATGTCAGCTTGAATATCTTACAGTAGTGATGCAGTTAAAATCTATCTTCCATTTAGGCAGGAAGATTTCTCACCAAAGCTCTATTCCACTTACAGGAAAGCATGCTAACATTTAGAAAAGGTTCTTAAGGTGTTGAAGACGACAATGGAGCTTATTAAGTCATCCAGTGAAATAGCGCATTGAAGGCACCTACAAATCTGTTACACTTAAGCAGAAAGCAATCTTACTGTAAAATGGGTATATGTCTTGTTCTTATCCATTTATGAAATAATGATCAATTCTGAGCATTTAAGATAAAAAACTTAGGAAACCTCTATCGACTTAGTTGCATAAGACAGTATCTAACCACAACAACAACAAAAAGGGATAACACAGAAAGTACAAAAGTGAACTTTCACTAGCAAGGAAGGTATATCCAATTTTTAATTCTACGTCTAGGAAACATATAACTGCCACAGCTAACATTCCCTGGAGTTTCTGAAGTAATTTGATAAGAAATCCCAAACTAAATGATGCAAACAGAAGGACTTTTGAAAGCTCCAGTAGTTACTACTGTCATATGTTTTATTTTATTTAAAAAAAAAATTTAACGTTTTATTTATTTCTGAGAGAGAGACAGCATGAGGAGGGGAGGGTCAGAGAGAGAAGGAGATACAGAATCTGAAACAGGCTCTAGGCTCTGAGCTAGCTGTCAGCACAGAGCCCGACGTGGGTCTCAAACCCACAAACCATGAGATCATGACCTGAGCTGAAGTCAGACGCTTAAACAACTGAGCCACCCAGGCTCCCCATTACTGTCATATGTTTTAAATTTGAAATAAAAACGAAGGCTTCCACAGTAATTTCACATAAAACTTTTCCTATTCTGTAATACCACATATGGCTTCATGCTGTGATAGAGTACTCACATTCTTATCTCATGTGTCTGATGCTTCCCTGAGAAAAACTACCTGTGCTTAGAGAATTTGCAAGGATATCATTTATGAAAACAAACAAATAAGAAAAATCCTTTGGCACCACTGCTTAAAGATATGAAAAAATCATATACATGTAGAAAGTTTTCTAAAATATTACTTTATAACAGCATTTTAATCTCTTTATTTAATTCTGCCAATCTATTTAGTTAACTGAATGTAAAAATATTTGTAAAAAGGGACTGAAACCATTATAATCCATGGTTCTTTTAAATTTTGACAGATTGTGTAGCAGAAAATGTAGAGATCTGGGAATATGCACTCTGAAAATGTCTTATTGTTTGGTCATTAATTAATTAATATTTATTTTGGCAATGTCATCGTGTTTTGTTTTTTTTTTTTAACATTTTTTGGAGATATATAACCTGGAGGAGGAGCAAGTGTACTATAAATGTACCATCTAATGAATTTTCACAAACTGAACATGCTCATGTTAGGAACACCCAGAATAAGAACCAATGTTACCAGTACTTCAGGGTCATGTCCAAGATACCTTCCCCACAGACATGCTTTAGGCCTGGCCTCCTTCCCTCAGTGTTACATTTGTGAAAGCCGCCATCCATGCTTTAGGGAGCTCTCATTTGTTCTTATTGCTATGTAATCTTCCACAGTATACCACAGTATGTTTACTTATTGTATTCTTTTTTTAAATTTTTAACGTTTATTCATTTTTGAGTGATAGAGAGAGACAGAGAGCTAGTGGGGGAGGAGCAGAGAGAGAGGAGACACAGAATCCGAAGCTAATAGCACAGAGCCTGATGCAGGGCTCGAACTCACTAACTGAGATCATGACCTGAGCTGAAGTCGGACGCTCAACCGACTGAGCCACCCAGGCACCACTACCCATTTTATTCTTGAAGTGTAGTTTTCAATTCAGAATCATTATGAATAATACTGGTGTGGACATTATTGTACATTTCTTTTGATGAACATATTCTGCATTTTAGTGGGATTACTGAGTCACAGCATATACATGTACTTAGCTTAGTAGTTACTGCCAGTTTCTCAAGTCGGTTTTACCATTTAATAGTCACCACTAGTTAGTTCTACTTGCTCCACATTCTCACCGATACGTGGTATTTTCTGTCTTAATTTTAGCCATTCTGGTGCGTCAAAAGTAGTGTCACTTCACAGTTTTAATTTTCTTGTTCTGATTGTATCCCTTCATTTATTGGCCATTTGGATGTCCTCTTTTTCAAGTGTTTACTTAGGCTTTCTTGTTCATTTATTTATTGGATCATCATCAAGTTATCTTGAGGGTAAAATAAGATCCTATAGGTGAAAGAAAGATCTTTATATATCTGAAAGTGCAGAACAAATGTAAAGCATATTTATTATTAAGTACATAGATTGATAGATAGCTAAAGATATAGATATATAGACATACTGAAAGACTGCAGTTTTCTAGATGGAATGGAGCCTGTGAGCTTTCCTAACAACATTCTTTTCTTTTAATATTTATATATTTGGAGAGCCAAAAAGAGAGGAAGAGAGAGAGGAAGAGAGAAAATCTCAAGCAGGCTACTCACTGTCAGTGTGGAGTCCAACTCAGGGCTTGAACTCATGAAAATAAGAGTTGGACACTTAACTGACTAAGCCACTCAGGTGCTCCCTAAAACATTCCTTTAATGAAAATAAGTGATTATACATAGAAGTTCCTCAGAAGAGGATATGGCATTTTATACTCAATCACTAACTGAGCTCAATAAGTAATAGCTTCTGTCATTATAATTACATCATTTAATTTGAATTTGAGGTTTTGAGAGGATTGCTAAGGAATGATGATACCCCTGAACAAGATGGGATACAATATCCAACTAATGGTAGAAGAAATTATAATTGATAAAAACTTTTCAGCAATAATAAAGAGTCATTTCTATCAACAACCTCTTCATGGTAACTATGCACACACTGGGGAAAGTGGCAAAGTCTAAAGTGTACCAAAAACCTTGGAATGCTCTGGGAAGACTGGCAGCTTAAGCATTATGGCTTCACTGACATCATTATACAACACATCAAACTCAAATGACTATATTCTGGGGGCTCTGTCTCTGTGAATTTTGCTTTAGAGCAGAGAGTGAGAGAAATCTTTCACCTTAATGTTAACAGACGTTAGACACAGGACACATGTGTTTGGATTGAATGACTTAATTTCCTATGATCATAGCCAAGAAACTCTTTCAAAGTTCTTGGAGCAAGGCATATTTTCCTAGTAGGCAGGGAGCATATTAGGGATGCGGGTAATATTAGGCTTATGTGGAACATTTATTCAGTGTAGAGCCTTGAGATTGAATGAAGAAGATGATGATTATATACTCAGTAAACAGTTGACCAGTGTTTGAAGTGAATACAATAGGCACTGGATGACTTTGCACGATATATGAGTGTAGTAGTTATTTATTTCAACATGGACTTCAAGAACTGTAAATATATGCTAAGACAACATTTGATATAGCAGATCACAGGTGTGAAATTGGAAACAAGAGAAGCACATAATTGTCCTAGAGTGCAAGTTTTCAGAAACAGAGTTGCTCTTTGGAGTTGAAAACAAGCTGTTGAGATGTCAAAGGAAGGGAAGAGCTCCACACAATAGGACTGGCAAACAGCACCTTCCCAGAACAGTAGTTTTGTTTGTATGCTTCTCAGAATGGAAAGAATTGTCATCATGTTGCCATATCTTTAGTCATCTCAGAGACATGTTGAACAAGTAATATTGCAATATTTTCAGGTTTGCATGTGTTTGTGTGTATTTAATATATTAGGCTGCACTGGTAGATGATTGAGATATATTGTTTTAATTTAAATTATTTGCATATTATACTTTAGGGAAGAGGAGATTACTAAAGCTTAAAAAACTCCCAGAGTTAAGACCATTATTCTATATTAATGCATCCCTGATGTGTTAATTACCAAAATATTCCAAGCAGTTGTTTAAAATATAAGAATTTTTTACAGAATTAAATACAGAACAAAACATCAAACTACCTTTTCTTGCTTTTATGTTATGAGTCTCACATTCAATTTTTTCTTTATATAATTATCTTTATTTCTGATCCATTCAGTAACCCAGGAGTCATATTAAAAATACTTCACAGTGTTTTTAATTCTTTCTTTCAGGGTGAAAACCAAAGCAATGTTTCATTCTCTGTTAATTAATGTATTATGCTTATTTGTGTCTGTACTCCATGTTTCTCAATTTTCATGACCTTCTGAAATATTTCTAAATTTGACTTAATTGGCTTTTGAAAATTCATTTCAAAAACTTATCTGAGAACATTTAAAGTCTATAAAATCTTCCAAATTTACATAATTCAAGATACAGAAGTTAAAGTTTTATTTACAGAAGTAGGAAACAAGCCATATTTAAACCTATTACAGAAAAAAAAAACAATAAAGAATGTAGCATCTTTCTAGATAAAAAATGGTGATATGTAGCTAATTGAGTACATTAGTGGCTTATGGTATTTGACATTACAGTCTCAGTATTTTGTGCCAATTCAATTTTAAGGTTCAAAACTGAAAAGGAAGCTATGTTCACGAGAACGGTACTGCAATTATTCTCTGGGGAGAGCGGATGGCAGAGTGGTGGTCACATAGTGGGCCATCCTCTCTCTAATGATAAGTCATTCAGGTAAAAGCAGTCTCTAAGTTTTGAGGGGAAGAGAAGGTAGGGAGGACATTGTGAAAAGAGAAACCTACAGTCTGAGAAATATGAGACAACAGAAATAGAAGACACAGTAAACAGGCTACTCATTTTTCGAGTGAATAGGACTGGAGGAATAAAAGAAGTTGGATTTCCAAAGTGTAGAAATGCCACATAGGAGAAACTCAAGTCTTTTTCATTTTTCCATAACACCAGATAGACTTTTTTTTTTTTTTTAATTTTAAAGAAAGAGAAAGGGAATGATCAGGGAAAGATCAGAGAGAGAAAGAAAGACTCCTGCTCATCATGGAGCCTGACGCTGGCTTGATCCCATGACCCTGGATCATAACCTTAGCCAAAATCAAGAGTCGGATGCTCAATTGACTGCAGACATCGATGAAATTTTAACTATATACATGACCAGCCCCGAGTCCATCTACCCATCCCTAGATACTCACAAAGCTACAGTAATGGGATAATGAAAAAGACACATCTGTGTTCTACCTTCATGGAACTAACAAAATAGTAGGAGTTTACCATTATGCCAACAGGTATACAAATATTTAGTAATCATAGTCCTGATCCTTCCATGAGTGTAATTTTCTAAATGCCATGATAGCCTCTATCAGGATCTCAAACCTGGGAATCCAGAAAAGAATGTGGACTAGTGTTTAAGAGTCTGAGTTCTAGAGTCTGAGAGCCCTAGGTTTGGCTCCCCTGCTGGCTATGTGGTTCTTTGTTTTCAAACTTACTAAGTCTCTGTGTACTCACTTTTAAATGACTATAATACTAATCTCTATTTTATACAATTTCTATAAAAAGTACTACTTTGGAGACACAGTACTCCAAAGAAGGAGAGCTGGGAGAGAAAATTATAACCCATAGAACTTTTGTATTGATAACGTGACTCTTCCTGGGTTGCACAGTGAATCATGACTGATGGTTATCATGCTGATACTTAGCACATATATTATTTGATGTTTATCAAATTCTTTATACATAACCTTTAAAAAATTTCAATAAAGTAAGATACCCAGAGACTTTTACAGTTATCTTCGTGTTATAAGATTATGGGGGAATTTTTACTTTCTGTATTATACATTTCTGAAGGTTTCTAAAATATGAAGGTGAACATGTAATATCTGTTTTTAAAAAGACACAGAGATGAAAGAAAGGTAAATAAAGAAGAGAGCAAACGTAAACATGCTTATCCCAGAGTATTCCAGTGAAGGGTGTAAGCAAGGGGGCTTGGATTATTCAGAGAACTTCAAAGACCTGAGCATGGCTGAAGCTTAGGAACACAAAAAAGAGTGGCCAATGCAAAGACTGCAAAGTCAAGAGAGGGCAGGTCATGAGGACCTTGCTGGTCAAGTCAAGTTCAGATGAGATAGTGTTTCAAGAAGAGAAGAACAGGTGGCTGTAAGTAAGTGCCAAATTGATTAGAAAGAACTCGTTGATAAGTGTTGTCCAGAGAAGATATTCAGGTCTATAAATTTTTTCTAAGTTTTTCTAATGGAAGAATGCACTGGACGCCGTTTCTGTAAACACCATTGCTTTTCAAGTAAACTATGATGTCTTCATGTATTTAATATCAGCAAACTCTAGGTATAATTTGTCAACCAGAGAGAAATCCACAGTTTATATATCAATACAGGGGACACTTGTCTAGCTCAGTCAGTAGAGCACGTAGCTTTTGATCTCTGAGTTGTAACTTAAATCCCCACGTGGGATGTACAGATTACTGAAAAATAAAATCTTAAAACAAAACAACAAACAAAACCTAATTTTAACAAAATCATTACAGAAAGTTAAAAACAAAGGGGTACTATGAGTGCCATCTTGTTTGGTGACACTGGCACCATCACATCAGTTTGGAGTGCTCCTTAAACACCTTCATTTCATCCCTGAAGTCATGCATAAGAACCACTATTGTATGTCAAAAGACAGAGCTCAAAACTGATTCAGAGAGACAGGGTTATCAGTACCCAATTGAAGACACCAACAGGGAAAAATCAAAGGCTGGGTGATTTAATAATTGTCATTAAAAAGAGGAGCAGACTCCTCTTTCTCAAAACGCCTTATTGGTATCTACTTTGCATTTCTCAGTGACTTTCTAAGGTCACTCATCTGAAGCTTAGCTCATCTACATAACATGTTCCAGTAACAGTCCTTCCAAATCATGGATCATATTTGACAAAAGAAATAGTCAATAACACTTGTAACCCATTTTTGTGTTCAGCAGGTGCAGCTCATCTAATATCAACCAACACTATAAAATAATATTGAATGGTAGCAGGCAGTGCCTGTCTTTAGTTAATTATTTATTTTATGGAAATTTGGTGAATCACTCTGTAGCAGGCAAGGTATAGGGATTAATCTATGTAATTAAGCTCTAGTTAATTGACATTTATAAGGAAAAATAATTTGTTTCTCATTATACTCTGTTTTTCTCAAACAGGAGTCACAGACATATTTGTTTATATATGGGGCAAAGACAGCTTCCAAAATTTCTGTTTGGAAATGTTTTCTAAAATTAACTTTGAATTTCAATGATAATCTATGCCGGATGATGTGGATTACCACTTTGTAGCTGTACTGCCAGGCGACACACATGCCTCTGTTGATGTTGGCATTTTTCATGCAGTTGGCACTACATGGTACTTTTGAAAATCTATACATTTAAGAAACTTTTAAGTGACACAGCAGATTAGGTAATTAGAGGGATGAACACTGGAGCCCAACCCATATGAATGTGAATCCTAGAACCATAATTTACATGCTATATGACCTTGGGCAGATTACTTGCTATCTGAGTGCCTCAGTTTTCTCATTTATAAAAAGAATATAAGAGAATCATAAATAGCCTAAAGAAATTAAAGTAAATAAATAAAAATAATAATAAGCCTGTTTTGTCAACTTATTTGAAGACTAAGTTTATTTCAAGTTAAGCACTTAATAGAATGCCTAGCACATGGTAAGCACACAATGTTAACTATCATCATTAATGAGGAAAATGTGGAGTTAACACATAAATAATAAATTTGTGTCAAAATAAAAAGCTAAATGATGTTACAAAGTGCTATTAAAACAAAAGTCTCACAGGGGCGCCTGGGTGGCTTAGTCGGTTAAGCGTCCGACTTTCGCTTAGGTCATGATCTCACGGTTCGTGGGTTCGAGCCCCGCGTCGGGCTCTGTGCTGACTGTCAGCTCTGAGCCTGGAGCCTGTTTCAGTCTGTGACTCCCTCTCTCTCTGATGCTCCCTTGCTCACGCTGTCTCTCTCTCTCTCTACTAGAAATAAATAAAACATTAAAAAAAAAAAGTTTAAAAAAAAAAACAAAAGTCTCACAGTACAGGTATTCCCTACTTTTCAAATATTTTGTTAAAAAGACCTTTATTAGTAGCCTGTTTTCCCTAGCTAAAAGAAATCTGAAAAGGATTTTCACTCTTATGAATAAAGGCCAAAGGCAATAAAAGCATTCAGCATTTGTTTTGCAGTGAGCCATTATAGAAGCAGCCTGCACCCAGAGCAGCAACAGGGGGCCCGTCAAGCTCCTTCCTTAAGAAATACACTCAGTGTCTTTGCATCAAGCCGTCATAACTTTAAACTGTGTCTGTGAACATCTGTGCTTTAGTTTGATTTTTTTCTGAATCCCTTAGCAAGATGTGTCCAAAGGTATCAGAAAAGCCTAAGAGAGGTTATTTTTGGGTCTGGGAACACTCAGAACTTTTCCATATAAATTAATGGTGATTGCTTCTTCACTTAAGGTCACTGTGGTTTATGAAAGGTTTCATAGGAATGTTCTACTTTCAGATACTGAGAGATATCTGTACTTCAAAAACAGAAGAGGATAGAAGTTGAAGTGTCATGGGGAATGGAGTGGTATAAACATGCCACCCGCACAAACTAGTGCTGGGTGGTCTTTAGGAAAAAGGGGGGGGGGGCACAGAGACTGGAATGGGGTACAGGAAGGTGTCTGGAATGATGATAATGTTCTAGCTCTTAATCTGGGTGACAATTATGTGGATACTTTCACTTTGTGATAATTCAGAAAGTTGTACTATCATGATTTGGGAACTTTTCTCTATGTGTATTTTACTATAAAATTTAAGTGAAAATAAAGAAGGTGCAGATTTCTTCCTCTGTTCTTTCCTAAAAGCTCATGCCTTAGCAGTTAGCACCACATTAATGCTTTTTATGTTATGAAAGTGGTTAATTTTTGGACAAAAACAATCAACCAATTAGTGTTGCTTATTAAAATGTTCCTAGCTTTGTAGCTTTATTTGGAGTCAATGTAAATTTAGATTTTACAATTACATGTGAGCTGAAAGCCAGGGTTTGCAGCCAGTTTTAAGTGTAGACACATTTAAATGACATAAAAATGGTTAAACTCAGAACTGTGATTTTTCCCTTTAATAAAGGTCCTTATTTATTTGCTTTGATACATCTGTATGATGTGATACAAATACGTGTGATAAAATGGATTTAAAAATAAGAGGTACAAGAGATAAACGCAGTTCTTTAGCTCTTTAGCATTTGTCATTTGCTGCCTACTACCAGAAATTAATTTTTCTTCTGTTTTCAAAATTAATTTTCTCCTTATAAGAATTGGTTGAAATGAATTTATTGCCATAATTTATCTTAAAAAATAAAGTCATCAAACTATATTTTTGACCTTGTTAAGTGATGGCTCAGATCTTAGAGTACAGTGCCAATGGCAATGAACAGGGATCCCCTACAGCCAGAAGGGAAGAGCCAGACGAGCATTTCTCAGTACATTATGTACCCATTCACTGGGGAAATATTGATATAGGTGCCACAAGGTGCCAGGTACTGTATTAAGTATGGAGAGTTGGAAATGATAATATATGCATGTAATGTACATTGCATGGAAATCCATTATGCAAGGGCCATTTTTAGAAGCATAAACACTTGCCGTTACTATTATCCATTTCCTGACAATTTTAAGATCTGATTTATTAATAAGCCTCATAGTCTTGAGAGGGAGAGAAGAGATATAAGCATTTGAAAATTTTTTGTTATAAAATATTTAGGTCTAATATACCACAGTCACAGTTTAGTGAATCTGTACTTCATGGTTTGTGGCAGCAGCTGTGGGTTGATGAAGTGACATTTATTTATTTTTCAAGTGATGTAGATATTATTAGAAAAAATACTTAAGGAATGTTTGACAAAATGTTCTCTGTCCATAGTTACTTCTGTGTGGTAGGGTTATATATGCTTTTACTTTCTTCTTTGAGCTTTCCAAAGTGTATAATTTTAAATGAAGAGATATTAATTGCTTTTGCAATGAGGAGGAGACATTGAATTGTCACTTATAGATGTTGAAACTAAATTTAAAACTATACTAATAGACCTGCTTGGCTCTGCAATAACCAATACTGCAAAGTTAAGATAAAACCACATTGAACCATCACTGCCTTGAATGTTCATTTAGAAGAAACCCAGACAATAAATGATTTGCCCATCAACACATTTCAGCTTAAACAAGACTGTCTTACATTGTGTCTTGCACTGAATTGGGTTCACTTAATATATGAAAGTATAGATTTTTTTCACCTTCCTCTTCTCAAGGGCATGGATCAAAAAGTAGTCATAGAAGAAAGATGATATTGAAATAGAAAGTGTTGAAGTACTCGGGTAAATCTTTAAGCATTGTGGTAAGAGAAAAGTGTAACACAGAAATGTTNGAATGCACCAGAACTCTTGATTGCAGGGCACAACAAGGTGATGATGTCTATTCATGTACTGAGAGACAAACTGAATTTTAGCATGTAGAGATTTACATCCATCTCTGGAAAGCAAATCAGAACATTAGTTTCTTAAATGTATGTATATCATTTGATATTCAAACAAAGCATACAATTTTCTATTCTGATAGTGTAGATATTTAAAAAAATAATTTGATATTTTAGATTTCCAAGTCAAAATTCCTCATTTAGAAAAGTCTGTCATGTATATATTATGGTATTGTAGAGCCCAAAGTAGCCCTTGGATTCATCAACTATAACCTCCTTACTTTTCAAATGAAATTATTGGTAATGGAGTATTAGGTGGCTTATTCAAAGTAGCCTCAATTGTAAAAGGCAAAGTTCATTCTGTGCTTTGTTCCTCTATTCCTAGCCTGGTATCTTTTCTGTTAATCTTGTCAAAAATGATTTTTAAACATTCAATCAATATATTCTAATGTATAATTTTGACAATTTACCCTTTACAAGTATTTTCCCCTTAGATTTTATTTTTTATTTGAACACCTAAATTCATCCTTAATTTGACCTCCTATGGCTCACTGAGAACATCCCAAGCTTTCAAATGCACCAGACATTTCTAATAAGAGACATGAAGTGACATTAAGAAACAGATGTCTAATTCCTTAGAATAAAAGGACCTTTCCTGCATGTCTAAATTCATTTAGACATAGTATTTCTCTAATTTAATCATCGTGCTTTCTGGTCAACAAGAAAGTTTTTATCACTTGCTGCGTACCTAGAAAATTCATAAGTACTAAAATCGGGATAAAAAAATGTTTGAGGATCATACCTTCAGGAATGTTAGCGGCTCATTTAAGAGACACATGCGCAATTAGAAAACTGGCATAATATAAAATAGCATATAACAGAAGGCCAGTGGAATATATTCTGGTGGTAGAATGTATAGTAAGGGGTGGGTGGGTATGGGTGGCCGGAAGGAAATGCTGAAATTATAGAGAATGGCTCTGTGATGCATCTAAAACTGAGCTGGTACTCGGAGACGGGTAGAGATCCAAGGTTGAAACATTATGTGGCAAGAAAATAGAAATAAATGTCGTGGGACAGTGCTAGAAGTGCCTGGTGGGAGGGGCTATTACAGGTATTGGGACACGTAAGGTACGGTCAGAGTGGAAAGTTAGAGGTGCCCAGGAGAGGCTAATGGAGTCACTCAGGGGGAATTGTGCCGGGGTGTGGCCCACAACACAGAAAGAAAGGAACAAACAAAACATCAAGGGAAAGGGAAAGAGGGCAAGCAAACAGAGCATTTTACTCAAACCTTAATAATGACTCATTGTACTCATCCAGTCAGAGAATAAAAAACAAAGCAGAACAAAACGATACAACAGATGTCCTAAAATGCGAAGATAGCTTACTGAATTTTTAGCCCTTTCATTTCCTAATCTGCTGATTGATAATTTGACTCCAGTGAGCATAAACACCTCAGTTTAACAGTGGTTTTCTGACATTACTGCTCAGACCTTAAGCTACTTTTAATGGAAGAAGCCAACCAGGTCAAGAAGAATGAGACATAAAGTGGGAAAGTGCATTCATTGGAATATTGAAAACAGTTTAGTGTATGGTGAGGCAAAGACTTGACTTTCTGATGGACATAAAAACAGTCTTATAGGATTTTTCTGTCACTCTATATACTCCTCTTCTATAGCAAAGAAGTTAAGCACTTAAACATTAAAAGCAGTATCCTAATTTCAAAACCCAAACGTAAAGACATGTTTGCTTCTTTCTTTAGCCAGGGTTAAACAAATAAATTACCCAAGATAGTTAACCTCTCTGTCAACCAAAGGAATGAATACAGCAGTTAGTTTTTAATCCTGAGTTTTGCTAATATAATCTCTTAAATAAAACCATAATTTGTACTAGCCATGATTACTGAGTGCAAACTATTTCATTGCCAGAAATAATATCAACCTTGGCTAGTTATGCTGTAAATGTTTGTCATTGTTTTGTCTTAAAAGGTACCCAGGGAGACAATGTGAGTCATATTCTGCAGATCTCACTCTATAAGAGATCAAAATCAGTTCAGGCCTTAAAAGGTCTGGAAGGAGTTTATCTACACATCAGAAGAAAGTTGCATGCCATAAAAGAGCAATCTATTTTTCTCCTTTGAAATGTTTCCTGAAGTCCCTTCTGTAATATCGTATTTTCTTCCATATCCCTCCCTTTCAAAAAAGTGCCTTGGCCTTATAGGTCCAAATCAATTTTACAAACCTGCCTAGGCCAGTACAAATTCTTGAGGGTGCCCAGTCTGCCTGGCATACAAGCAGTCTTAGATGAAGTTTCAACAGTTGCTTAATCAGAAATGAATAATTTTCTATTTGTTCCAATCCTCCAAATCCCATGAAAAGCCCATGTTCAGGATGGGAAAGTTATCTTTGTTTGTTTGTACTAGTTTGTTTTTCCAGAAGAAAGTATTTCTAACACAGTAGTTGTGGTTATTAGCTGTCCCCAAGATTCCTTGTCTAGACCTATCAGGGTCATCCTGAGCAGGAAGAAGCCAAAAAGGAAGTGTCCAGTTATCTTTATCCAACAATGAAAAAGTCCATTAGGAAGAATATGGCTGGTAACAACCTCAGCCTTGAAATTGACCTTGATTAACTTTGGACCATTTTCTAGACAGTGCTATCTTCATCATTCATTTTCTCATTTTCAAAACCTCCATGCTTTGCATTGCTATGTAGTTATGGAGGAAATTATGTGCCTAGTACTGCTGACCTGCTGGAGCTGAATGATACTGCCTCACTGTTCATAATGACTCCCAAGAAATGATCTACATTTTCAGGACTTTTGTGACACAACAGTTAAACACAGCTATTATTAAAAATTAAATTGTATCATGCAATCCCAATCAAAATAGCATCAGCATTCTTCTCAAGGCTAGAACAAACTATCCTAAGATTTGTATGGAATCACAAAAAACCCTGAATAGCCAAATATTGAAGAAGAAAACCAAAACAGGAGCCATCACAATCCCAGACTTTAGCCTCTACTACAAAGCTATAACCATTAAGACAGTATGGTATTGGCACAAAAACAGACCCATAGACCAATGGAATCAAATAGAGAACTCAGAATTGTACCCACAAATGTATGGCTAATTAATCTTTGACAAAGCAGAAAAGAGTATCCAATGGAAAAAAGACAGCCTCTTTAACAGATGGTGCTGGGAGAACTGGACAGCAACATGCAGAAGAATAAAACTAGATCACTTTCTTATACCATACACAAAAATAAACTCAAAATGATGAAGGACCTGAATGTGAGACAGGTAATTATCAAAGCCCTAGAGGAGAGAGCAGGAAACAATTTCCTTGACCTCAACCACAGCAATTTCTTACTTCACACATCCCCAAAGACAAGGGAATCAAGAGCAAAAATGAACTACTGGGACCTCATCAAGATAAAAAGCTTCTGCATGGCAAAGGAAACAATCAATAAAACTAATAAGCAGCCGATGGAATGGGAAAAGATAGTTGCAAATGACATATCAGATAAAGGGCTAGTATCCAAAACTATATGGAGCTCACCAAACTCCACACCCAAAAAACAAACAATCCAGTGAAGAAATGGGCAGGAGGTATGAACAGACACTTCTCTAAAGAGGACATCCAGATGGCCAACAGACACATGAAACGATGTTCAGTGTCCCTCACCATCAGGGAAATACAAATCAAAACCACAGTGAGATACCACCTAATGGCACACCAGTCAGAGTGGCTAAAATGAACAAATCAGGAGACTCTGGATGCTGGCAAGGATGTGGAGAAACGGGCACCCTCCTACACTGTTGGTGGGGATGTAAACTGGTGCAACCCTTCTGTAAAACAGTGTGGAGGTTCCTCAAAATTTAACAACAGAACTCCCCTATGACCCAGCAAAAGCGCTGCTAGGAATTTACCCAAGGGATACAGGAGTGCTGATGCATAGGAGCACATGTACTCCAGTGTTCATAGCAGCAGTCTCAATAGCCAAAACATGGAAAAAGCCTAAGTGTCCATCAACTGACGAATGGATCAAGATGTGGTTTATCTATACAATGGAATACTACATGGCAATGAGAAAGAATGAAATCTGGCCATTTGTAGCAATGTGGATGGAACTTGAGGGTGTTACGCTGAGCGAAAGAAGTCAGGCAGAGAACGACAGATTCTATATGTTTTCACTTATAAATGGAACAGGAGAAACTTAACAGAGGACCATGGGGGAGTAGAGGGAGAAAAAGTTGTTGGGGAGAGGGAGGGAGGCAAACCATGAGAGACTCTTGAATACTGAGAACAAACTGAGGGCTGATGGGGTGTGGGAGAGGGGAAGGGGAGTGATGGGCATGGAGGAGGGCACTTGTTGGGATGAGCACTGGGTGTTATATGGAAACCAACTTGACAATAAACTATGAAAGAAAAAAAATAATATGGTAAAAAAACTAAGTTGCATCAATTAACAATTAAATCATTTTAAAAATGAAGTTAACAGGGGCACCTTGGTGGCTCTGTCAGTTGAGTGTCCAACTTTGGCCCATATTAGGCTCTGCACTGGCCTGCTTGGGATTCTCTATCCTCTATCACTGACCATCCCCCACTCGTGCTTTCTCTCTCTCTCAGAACAAATAAATAAACTTAAAAAAATTTCCATTGGTAAAGATATGGCCCAGAGGTTAAGATAAGATTCCCCCAGGGGCACCTGGGTGGCTCAGCTGGTTAAACATCTGACTTTGGCTGAAGTCATGATCTCATGGTTTGTGAGTTTGAGCCCCGCATCGGGCTCTCTGCTGACAGCTCAGAGCCTGAAGCCCGCTTCAGATTCTGTGTCTCTCTCTCCCTCTGCCCGTTCCCCACTTGTACTCTGTCTCTCTCTCTCCCTCAAAAATAAATAAACATTAAAAAAAGTTTTAATAAAAAATAACAAAGTTAACAAATACACAAAACTCTTACCCTCTATTTTATAACATTTTATTACTATCGGTACTCTTGAAGTTATTTATGCTGTTGTATCTACTGAATGGTAAAAACACTTTACAAGGTGTATTAGTGCACATTTCTTCACAACTCCACACTCAGAGATGTCACACTGGTGGCTTTAGATCGGACCACATAGAAGTATTCACCAGAAAAATTGTCAAAAAGAGTACAAATCAGAGCTCTCTTCCCCCTGCAGCAGGTCACCTGTTAAACACTTACTAGCAGACCCCTAGAAAGGGCCACCAATTTGAAGGTTGAACCATGGAGCAGAACAAAGAGGATGTTAACTTAAAATTCAGGTTATTTTGTGCATGATTATCACCAGACTGATTTTTTATTAGAAGAGTACCTTCAAAAAATGGGTTTCTAAGGAAAATGGCCCAAGAAACTTTCTAGTAAATGAAAAACTACACATGTGCACAATCCAAGTTTTATCAAGAATTTCATCAAGAAGTTTTAAACTAAATCATATTTCGCTGTATAGGGGAACAATTTTTTTTTAAAAACCGCTAGTGATAATTTATAGTATATAGGTCTAATATTCAAGTTTTCAGAATGAAAAAAATGGCTAAGTAATTAGGGGATTTATACTTCCTACCAAGCTACTACATCACATTAGATAGGAACATAAGGTTAACTCTATTTAGGACATTTCATTTGAAGTGAATTTACAGTTTTCCACTGATGGAGTTATGGTTTACAGAGCAATCCAGTGCAACACATACTTTTGTTGTTAGGAATTTTAATCATGGTCTGCGTATTTTTTTCTCTTGTTCCTTTTTGGGTGTCTACTGTCTACACTGGTATCTAATGGCATGCTGTGTTCACTGTTATTCACAGAGGGTGTAGGTCCCAGAGTTTTATAAGCTGCTATAATGTGAAAAGCCCGGAGATGATGTCAGAAAGATCTGAAGTGAATCCCTTCTCTGCCACTTATTAGCTGTATAACTTTTGAGACTCTGTTTTCTTACCTATAAAATGGGTATATCACCTGTCATTTTTCCAGATATGGTGTAAACCTGAATAATGCAATATGCAATAATGTTCTCACCTTCCCACGTAAGTGTCTAGCACATAGTTCATTTTACATAAACAGTAGCTATGATGATACTCTTGTGATACTAAATAAGATACTAATAATTATTCTATTAGATTTAATTATTATGGTTATTTAGGCCTCTCTTTTATTTAGTAACACAGGAATCATAAAAAACATTTTTTCCCTGAAAAGAGAAACATGTTACCTAGTATAAGAAAATTAAATTTGAGAGCTATGATATGTAAGGTTCACTTAAATCTGCTTGTATTGTTTCTTATTAAAATGTACTTAGTGCCTTTTTGGGACTTATCAACTCAAGTAAAGGAAACAATGCTGTTTACCCATCAGGATTGTGGCATGCACTTTTTAATCTAAAACTAAATCGTTTCTAGAGTTTTTGTTTTACAGAGGAAATGTATAAATATTTCAACATACATTTCAGGTCCAAATATCTGAGAAGGATAAGGAAGATAAGAAGTATGAGAAAGATGAGTTGCTCAATGAATACTCTACCTTCTAGAACTTTTTTTTACACAATCCAGCAAGAGGAGAGAAGAAGGAAACAATGCCTGTCTTTCAATGGTAGAATTCTATCAATATTGTCTTCTCAAATAATTGGCATTTTAACCACACTTTCCTTTAAGGAGAGGGAAATTTCATAGGCAAGTTCACTTTCCATTTCCACTGAGGAAGCCTATTGCTTATTCCATCTTTAGCATTACCCATTTGGTAGAATTTCCTAGTTGGTTTTCTGCACTCTCCAGTTAGGTGGATATCAGGTCAGTTTCAATTATTGTTGCTCCTGCTTCTGATTGTTAATGGAGATAGAGATTTGCCTGCTTTCTGGCCACAAAACTCACTCAGTAGTATCATTTCCACCCATGAATGATAAAGATGGATTTCTAAATCAAACAACAACAAAACTACAACAAATTTAAAATCTCTTTAAAGATCAGATTTGAGAATAAATTCAAATGCCTTTTAACTATCATAAAAAGTAGGTTGATATGTCCAAATTCATAGAAAAGATGAAATGAACACCTCCTCTGAATTATTTTAAATTATTTGATTTTTCTAAGACCATTGTTAGTAATTTACTTCCTAGACCATTGCTATTTATTTTTAAGTTGTATATGCTTTTGTTGACACTCTAGGCCAGTAGGCATTTCTTCTCTAACCTGTGGAGACCATACTTTGAGTGAATTTTTATCTCTAAGATCAACTTGAAGGGAATCAAGAGGCACACTGGTCAGCAGGTAAAGTAAGAATCCTGGCCTCACCTCTGTGAGGTTTAAAAGCATGATTCTCACTAACTCAACGTATTTTCCTGTAGAACGTTTTACTATAGCAAAATCTTACAAATGACAAATTATACAGAAAATATTAAATATTTTATGTGAAACTCTTGATACTAGAGTCAGTCCAGCCTACCAATTCAGGAGTAATATAATCAGTAGACATAGCTACATGGGAAAACAACAGACTAGAGGGTTGTATTTTCCACATGTGTGTGAGATCTGTTTTAAAATTCCTTTGCAATAAGGCTAAAAACTATTCTTTGGTCTTACATTTTCTTCGCCCATTCTTCAACTGAAGTGCAAACTGAGACTACTAGTACAATTTGACAACTGCCTTGAAAAGTATCTTTTATTTTAACAGAAAATTTTACATGTTTTTCAAGTCAAATGCCACTATTCTGTGACTTTTTAAATTAATTAATTAAAATACAATATCTGCCATTTAAAGTATATGAAACAACTCTGGCCTTTGAGGATGATGTTAAATACCAATGCCCCTGAGGTTATTAAGACTGCATAATACTTTTGGGGCCCCTGGGTGGCTCAGTCGGTTGAGCATCCAACTTCAGCTGAGGTCATGATCTAGAGTTTCATGCATCAGGCTCTGTGCTGACAGCTTGGAGCCTAGAGCCTGCTTCGGATTCTGTGTCTCCCTCTCTCTCTGCCCCTCACCTGTTCACACTCTGTCTCTCTCTTTCTCAAAAATAAACAACACTAATTTTTTTAAAGACTGAATAATATTCTTTAAAGCTTGACAGAAAAACCTCACATTTCCCTCCTATGATTTCTACTACTGCTGATCTACTGGAATCATGACATGACCAATTATGTTTAGCTCTACAAATATGATAGCTCACATCTACTTAGCATTAAAACCATGACACTGGCATTATCTGAGAGAAATTAATGTTGATGTGAACAGCATTAGATTTCATAATGAAACCATAGCTACACTAAATTTTGAGTCTTAGAATCTATGTGAAACTTTTTTAAACAAAATCCCCTAATGTACACATACTCAATTCATATGCACACCCATCCTACACACACATGCACACAGTTTTGCATATGAAATGTCAGTTAATGGGTTTGAGTGCCATATTAGAGAATGAGTGTGAGCAGAGGGCAAGAGAGAGAATCTGAAGGAGGCTGCATGCTCAGTGTGGAGCCCAACGTGGGTCTCGATCCCATGACCCTGGGATCATGACCTGTGTCAAAATCAAGAGTCGGGCGCTCAACCAAATGAGCCATCTAGGTGCCCCAGGTTTGAGTACTTTAATAAAAATATGGCAAACCAAATTTTGAAAAGATTATGTGAGGGCGAGAGCAGATTGTTTCCTGCTTCATTTTTTTTTTTTTATTGACAGATCCAGCAGGTACAAGAAGTCTCTAGATAATTAGATTTTATCTCTTGATATTTTAGAGTGTATGGTGGTATAACACCATTAAGGAAAAAAGCAGTACCTGAGGTCAGGTGGTAAGGGTTGAGAAAAGTTCATATTTGAGCTTCATTTTCAACCACTGGCAAAGAAAACAAGTGTTGTTGTTGAAGAATTAGGGCCTATACAGGAGAATTCAGAAGCCACTTCCAAAATAATTGTAATCCAGTTTAAACCCTCAGTCTGTATTGGTCCCTATGGTTTCCACAGGGGTCATTCCAGCTCCAAATTCTAATGAGACTTAGATGGCTAAAAAATAAAAAAAAAAAAAAAAAAAAAAAAAACCAAAAAACCCACAAAACTGGTTGTTCAGTAAAAATAACATTGTAAAACAGCCACCACAGTGCAAGTAGTCTAGCAAAAGAAAGTGGGAATGATACACATATTAAGAATGTACCAGACATCCAAATAAAACTTTTAACTAATTCAGAGTAAAAAAAAATGAAATAAATAAAAAAGAGAATTTCCATGATTGCTCATTTAAATTGTAAATTACTGAATTTAGATTTTATCTCCATAGGTACAAATGCCATATTGTCCATATACATGTATGCTAAATAAGTAAGAAAAAGATGTTTTGGAGAAAGGGACTCTCAACAGTTTACATGGACCATTTGATCATTTACTTGTTAAAGTTGTTCATTGAAAAACACATCCCAGGGCACTTTAGCTTAATTAACACTGATTCTTCATTTTAAAGGAGCTCCTGAGTAAACTGACTATCAAATGTGACCACATTCAACACATATTCTTCTGTAACACCTAAAAAGAGCTTAAAGATTAAAAAAAAAAATTAGAAAAGAAAGGAAGTGGCTTAATTTTGAATGGGAATATGGTAAGGTTAAATCAGTATTTTTCTTTCTTTTTTTTTTAAGGTTTATTTATTTACTTTTGGAGGGAGGGGCAGAGAAGGAGAAAGAGAATCCCAAACAGCCTCCATGTTACCAGTATAGAGCCCAATTCAGGGCTTGATCCCATGAATTGTGAAATCATAACCTGAACTGAAATCAAAAGTCAGATGTATAAGCTATCGAGTCATCCAGGTGCTCCAGTAATTTTCAACTATAACATGCAATTTGTGTTTCCTTTCCTTTGAATCAGTGCTAATCATACATCAGAAGAATGTCATATATTGGGAAGTATTAAACATAAGTAAGGTAACACTGAAGAATTATTCCATGTTTAAACAGCATCAGGTCACCGGAAGGTCATTTCAATGTACAATGTGGTATGTCATGAACACACATATCCAACTGCCAATCAGAACACTTATGGACAAGAATCATCACTGACCACAGGAAGTAGAAAGCTACATAGTGTTTGGGGGCACCCGCAATACACCTCTTAGTAGAAAAGTTGGCTGAGGGGTAAGAGTCTGTTGAGCATGTGGGTGAGAAAAATGACACAAAGGCCATATAAAGGAAGATGACATTTCTGACGTAATGAGTAAAAAGAAAAAAAAAAGGTCAATTTCCAAATTGCTTAAGTATACATGGCAATATAAACTGAACACAAATACTAAACCTTTTTCATGTTAATAAATATAGAAAAAGAAAGGCTGGTTGCTATCTCAGAGGATATTACAGATAATAAGGAGTCAATTAAGATATTATGGGTAGAAGAAACACTCTTCCATTAGTTCTAGTTTTCAATGGTACAGCAATTTCATAATTTAATTTTAAAAAGCCTGTGAGGATTAATAAGATAATGTTTTCAAGGTCCCTTAGAGGAAAGTGCTATACAAATATAAAGTCTAGCCATTAACAATTATCTACATATTTTAATGATATATACTCTGACTTCGAAAACATATTTGAGGAACTATAATTAATCACTTCCATTGTAATCCTCTTATCTTTCAGTAATTTACATAGTGCATTATAGAAAATTCTCATTAGCATGTCAGAACTTGGGAAATAGTGAATTGGAGTCTGGGCTTTAAAAAATGACACCAAAAAGAAAGGTATCTGATGTCACTGAGAAAAGTATCTATGATAAGTAATTGATATATCATATATTTTTCCATACTGTCAGTTAAGTTTTCTACAGTTATTTTCATTCTGGCAGAGAGGCAGTGGGAATGTATAGATCTTTGGAGTTCTGACCACTCAGAGAACTACATGGGGTGTGTGTATCTGTGTGTGTGTGTGTGTGTGTGTGTGTGTGTGTTTGTGTGTGTGTACTTAGTACAAACATGAGGAGACAGAGTTCCTATGATTCTTAAGCCTTTCACTTGGGAATCTGATGTTATACTTTGGGAGTGAGATGCATAATCAGAGGTTATGTTACAGGTTCTTGCTCTTACCTAAAATTTCATTTCCAGGAATGGAGGGCAAAATAACTAAGAGGAGTTCAGGAAGGAGAAACATTCTTTGCAGCCAAGAGATTCCTGGAGTACAGCTCCCAGACTGCTTAGAGTAAAATATACGTATATATGTATGTATGTATGTATGTATGTATGTATGTGTACACACACACACACACATATACACACCTTAAAGAGTGGAGATTTTTACTAAATCTAGACACCCTTACTTTGCAGTGTTTTGGATACTAATGATATTTGAAGGAATAAAGTTTCATGTTTTTCTAATGAAAATCTTGTGATCCTATTGCCCGTGTTTATGTAACTCTGATAATTTTCTTTGGCTATTAACTGCAGTACTATTATGTGTGTTAAATAATAACCAGTTATTGGACTTGGGAAGATGGTGATGGCATCAATTGTCTGAATGTCAACAAAAAAAAAGACTTACAGGAGCACCTGGGTGGCTCAGTCGGTTGAATGTCTGACTTCGGCTCAGGTCATGATCTCGCAAGGTCCGTGGTTCAAGCCCTATATCGGGTTGGCTGCTGTCAATGAAAAGCCCATTTTGGATCCTCTGTCTCCCTCTCTCTGCCCCTCCCCTCTTTCTGCTGTCTCAAAAACAAATAAATATTAAAAAACAGACTCACAAAATAGCAAAACTAAGAACCTATGGACAACATTTATAACAAAATTAGCTGATAAAATCTTCCCATGAACCTCAAACTACAAGCTTCTGACGACAAACCACTACCAGACACTAGCTGTGGGTTTCTTGAATCTTTATGGAATAAGCAGAGGGAATTAATAGGACACCTGATGATCTTGAGAACCCCAAAATAGTCAGGAGGTTTTTATTGTAAAGCACAGTGGGCCACCTTGAAAACAGCAGTCGAAACATCAAAGTGGTTTTGCTTAGCCCAACAGTCAGTGAGAGATCTAAGCTGGGTATATCTCCACAGCACAAGGGACCACCACAGTCAAGACTCTCTATCTCTGAACACTGACCTCCCAGAGCCCCACTCTAGGGAGAAAACTGTGGGAGAAGAGTCATAACTAGACAGGCCATTGGCAAAAAGAAATTAAGCAGAAAGAAGATCCCTATATAAGCAGGTAAGGGAAACAGCACCAGGAGATATTGGAAAACAAGCCATCAAAATTTTCGTGTTACTATGAGAAAACAACAAAAAGGGGCTATGTGTATTTAGAAAAGATATCTTGACCCCACCTCTTCCTAAAAATTTAGAAAGACAAATTTCATATAAAGGAATATTGTTCACATAAGCTTCTCTTGAGGAATCTACAGGAGAATGATCTTGAAACAAGTCAAATGACCAAAGGAGGCAAAGAGATGAGGACTGAAGAGATAATTAAACATACAGTTACTTGTGGAAGTAAGATTAAATAAGAGTTAAAATGGGGAGCAAGAGCTACATATGTATGTAGTATAAATATAATAATATTACCGAAAAGAAGAGGGGAAAAGAAATATGTTAAAAATATTTTATAAATATTTATAATTTTATTTTATTATTTTTTAAATAGCTTAGTTATGTATTTTGAGAGACAGGAAGTGAGTGGAGAGGGGCAGAGAGGAAGGGAGAGAGAATATCCCAAGCAAATTCCACAATGTTGACACAGAACCTGAAGCAGGGCTCAAACCCATGAACTGTGAGATCATGAAGCGAGCTAAAATCAAGAGGCGGATGCTTAACTAACTGAGCCATCTGGTTGCCCTAAATATTTATAATTTTAAAATTACAGTAATATATATTCAGACATTATATATGCAATATTATTATTCTGAGTCTATTATATGTATAATATGGTATTCACTAAATAATTATAGGTTTTTTTTAATTCTATTATCCCTTAAATCTTTACTACTAGAATTTTCATGTGGAATATACAGAAAAGGCTAAAGAATAAACAATTACAATAAGTCCCAGAGTCCTAATATTAACGGAAAGTATTCATAGAAGTTTATATGGCATTTTACTTTTAAAAATATTTTTTCTAATGCTGTCTACTGAAGAGGTCTGGAAAACAATGATAAATGCACCAAAAGTGAGCATTCTTTGACCAAGATGTGGCATTAACATCCTCTTTCCCACAAGAAAACCCAAAAAGAAACCATGACTTCCTTAAGAAAAGTCTGATTTCAAGTCTGGGCAGAAATGGTACAAATGAGCCTTAAAACCCTTGGCACATCAGATATTGAAGAAGCAAGTAGCTACTACTAGCGTCATGTCAGAAGGACACAGGAACCAAGGTAAAAGCACTCCTTTTCCAAAAATGGGAATATTTGAGCTTCAAAAGGAATAATAATTGCAATTGATTGAAACTCTTCAAATGTTCAAATTTATGTTAATAACTATAGTTTACAACTCTAATTGGCTTTTTAAATTTTTTTAATGTTTATTTTTAATAGAGAGAGAGAGGGAGAGAAAGAGAGAGTTAGAGACAGGACAAGTAAGGGATGGGCCAAGAGAGAGAGGAAGACACAGAATCTGAAGCAGGCTCCAGGCTCTGAGCTGTCAGCATGGACGCGGAGCTCAAACTCATGAACTGTGAGATCATGACCTGAGCCGAAGTTGGACGCTTAACCGAGTGAGCCTACTAGGGCCCCAATCTAACTGGCTTTTGGAAGATGATAGGAAACCAATGGATTTTATGTTGAAAACTGGTAAATAAATGGAAGAAATCAAACTTTAGCCTTGGTTCTTTCCATTCAGCTAATCTTTTCTATATGAACTGTACCACTGGCTAACTAAATAGAACACAGGGGAAATGTCTATTTCATTTAATACAAAACTATTTCAATTAATAAATGAAAAAGAAATGCCAGAAGTTTGTAACTGCCAATGAATTAATGGATCTAGGCACTGAGCATCGATGGCTGTTAATATCCCAAAAAGAGAAGCAACCAGACTTTACGTGCCTCCTGAGGAAAGAATATATCACCACTGATAGTCTTGCCAAAGGGAGGAGCAGAGTCTAATTCAGTCTCTGAATCTATCTGCCAACTTACAGGAAATACAAAGGTCAGAGAATCATGTTGCACGATGTTACAAACATGCAATCAGCAAAATGCAGACGGCAAGAATACTATAGGTCAAATGTCCTGGGAACTAATATCAATAAATATAAGAAAATGTGAGGGCCAGAGGAAAAACCTATAGATTGAAACACACTTTAAATTGAAAAGAGATGGGCAAGGCTAAAAGTCTATGTGTTCTATAGATACACACTTGGATGATAAATCTAAAAATTCTAGGAATTAAGATCAGGGTAATGGTTGCTTAGTGGCCAGGGAAGGGAGAGAGGTGATATTGGTACAAGACATGGAAAGGACTTCTGGGGTAGAAGATATATTTCTTGTTGTAGGTGGGAGAGAAGATTATCTTTCTTATAACAACTCATAATGCTATTCATTTGTGTGATTTTCTGCATCTGTGCTTTATTTTATAATAAGGTTAAAAAAATAAACATAATAGTAACTAGGGGCACCTGAGTGGCTCAGTTGGTTAAGCATTGGACTCTTGGTTTCGGCTCAGATCATGATCTTATGATTCCCGAGTTCGAGCCCTGTGTTGGCATTCATGCTGACAGTGCAAAGTCTGCTTGGGACTCTCTCTCTCTCTCTCTCTTTCTCTCTCTCTCCCTCCCTCTTCCTGCCCCTTCTCTGCTCACTCTCTATCCCTCCCTCTCTCTCTCTCTCAAAATTCATAAATAAACATTAAAATAATAATAACCAATTGTCAATCTATTTCCCAAGAGATTTAATGAGTGGAAAACTATCTTTGGTGCACCTCACTGTGCCTCATCTTATATTCCTATCTTTTACACTTTTAATCTCTTATCTCTTACTTTCTATCTATGAAAAACGGCATCATATTATTTGTATCTCAATCTCTGGACATGAAAAATAAGAATATTACTTTTCCCAAGATATGTTGTCAGCAGTTTGAGTTTAAGATTTTAAGTTTCTTAAAATTAATGCCACTTCATTACTCACAGTGTTCACGGCACTTACAACTGAGATGCACAGCTCACACACTTGGGACAGGTGAACTGAAAACCACAGCCTTTCATTCAGTTTTTCCCTAATTCCATGTTCTCAACTCTTGAGACTGTTACTCTTCTGTTTTTACATCAGACCCATAAAACATGGAACTGCTGGGGCGCCTGGGTGGCTTAGTCAGTTAAGCGTCCGACTTTCGCTTAGGTCGTGATCTCACGGTTCGTGGGTTTGAGCCCCGCGTCTGGCTCTGTGCTGACTGCCAGCTCGGAGCCTGGAGCCTGTTTCAGTCTGTGACTCCCTCTCTCTCTCTGACCCTCCCCTGCTCACGCTGTCTCTCTCTCTCTCTCCTAGAAATAAATAAAACATTAAAAAAAATATATTTAACTGCTACAAGATGACATTTTACACATATGAATGGATATCAGTGAGAGAGTATTTTGTCCTGTTAAATTAATGCCTCTGTCTGAAAACAGTATGTACTCTAGCATTTAGGATTATGGATAGAAAGCCATGACAACTTGTGACCACTAAATCTCCTTTATAATTATTTGTTCAGCCTTTTCTCTGGGTCAGTGAGTGTAAGTTTTCAAAGGATAACTATAATCTACCTCTTTTTTACTACTATTGCATTATTTTATCTTTCCAAAGCTTATTATTAATATGCCATATTTCCTCAAAAAAACTTCATACTTAATATGACGCTCATTTCTTATAATAATAGCTCAAAATTAGAGAGCCTTAAAAATCAGTTGCATTTGGGCAAAACTCAAAGAATTGGATAATTAGAATAAGCACTTGCTTCAAGTCAGGCAGACTTGTATTTCATTTCCAGGGTTTGTATTCACTTAGAGAGAACCTACTTTATCTCCAGAAGCTTCAACTTCTTCATCTATAAAATGGAAACCATAAGACACAATTCACAGGGTTGTTGTAAAGGTTAAGGGAGAAAATAATTCTCAAATATCTGGTACATTTCAGATACCCTTTAAATGATAATTACTCTTCCTTGCCGGTTAAATATTATATCCTCAAGCCCGTGTTTTACACTAGACTGAATTTAATTCTGAAATAGTTACTGGGCAGGAATACATTTTCTTTGGCCAGGCATATTTACAGTTTTTGTTTTTTGGGTTTGAGTAGCGCTGACACACAATGTTACATCAATTTCAGGTGTACTACATAGTGATTTAACATCTCTATATGCCCATGCTATCTTTACCGCGAGTGTAGCCACCATCTGTCACAATACAATGCTGTTACAGTACCCCTGGCCAAAATTCTTGTGCTGCGCTATGACTTATTCATTCCATAACTGGAAACTGTATCTCCCTCTCTCCTTTACCCATTTGCCCATCTCCCCACCTCCCTTTCTTTTGGCTATAAATCCAGAGAATAAACTGATGGTTGCCATAGTTGCAGTTTTAAACAACTTTAAACATCTTCTTATCCTTATTTCCTCCCAAATTTATTTTGATCAAAAGCATGGTAGAACTGTATCAAATATGCATTTAGTAATTTACTATTGTATTTTACTATTCAGTAATATTTTGATCAAAGACATGGTCAAACTGTATCAAATATGCATTTAGTAATTTACTATTCCTATTTCCTATTCAGTAATATTCCTAAGGGATGGATTCTTGTCTTTACTTCATATTCTATCATTTTTCAAACATTTATATATTTTTTAATCTGTTACATTTGTGATCTGCTTGAGATCTGATATTCTCTTTTTTATTTGCTTTTAACTTAGTAACTGACAAATGGACAGCCAATAATCACCTCTAAAAAACGGTCTTTTCTGTTCCTGGTGATCACAACTTCCTCTCATAATGTTGAAAATAAAGTGAGTCTTCCCTTTGAACAGCAGAGAAAGAACCATTCAAGTTCTACATCTCTAAGAGTGCATGCCCACCCCTCCCACACACACACACACTGCCTTCCACTGCCCATTTTTCTTAAGTATGTAAGTGAGAGGAAAGAAAGGAAGGCAAACAACATGGCCTAGGAAACTAAGAAAAGATAGATTTTTCCCCCAGTAAAATCAACAGTGATACCTTGTAGCTATGACCACATTTTCAACTTGACATTTGCCTCTGTAGTATGATTCCAGGGGTGGTAGAAAGAACCCTAAGCTCAATAAATCATCACATATTTCTTTTCCTTACAAAAAAATTTTTTGAGAGTTCCAAATGAAAATGCAATTATAGCCAAAATTGAAACTGACTCTCTCCCCACCCCACCCCCTTGCCACCAGAGCAAGTGTTGTGATGTTGTAAATGGGAAGTGAGTAGAGAGTTTGGGAAGCAGGGTCATGATGGGGTACACCATCTCCAAGGTCCCAGCCAATAGGAAGAGGAAGACATTTCAAATATTTCTGTAAAGAAAATACCAAAAGCAAGCAGTTTTCATCCATTCACAATTTTGCTGTGAAGCCGTGAGGTGCTATTCTGAATCCCCGTTCATTCCACAAGCTGATGACCTTGTGCAGACGTCAGAGAGATCCTGTTGGCCAGTTTCTCTGCTTTCCTTTCAGTGGGAGTTTCTACTTTATAACAATCATGATTTGAAATACTTATTTTTGGTGTGCATGAGAAAGGAAAGAGGGCTGAATTAAATAGGACAAAACTTCCATCCCTGCTCTCGTAGACAACTACTCCAGAATTCTACATGTAAAAAATGTAAATGTTTGCAAGGAGGCTCTTCTTTTTAAAAATCCATTACTTTATGACTGTCAGCATATTTGAAAAATGAAGATCCTTTCCAATTTCTTTGAAGCTAACAGAATCTGTTTCTTAGTGATTGTGTCAGAGGTTTAAAAGCTGTTACTCTCAGTTTTTTCCTTAACATTTAAGAATCTGTTCCTTTTTTGAGTCTGTCAAAGGCTTTTAACAAATCGGAAGATTGTTGCTCATTCGGTTAGATTTTTTTTTCCTGGATGAACACGATACAACAAATCTGTTTTGGTGTCTTCGAAATCAGAGTTTTGGCTTATTAAAATAGTTAAATATTGGTTGCTCTCTTTAAGGCTTAGGGGTTGTGCTTTCATAATAAAATAATTCTTGTGTTTGGTCCATGTACCAGAGCAATGGTTTCATAACCAACTGGACCAGTAGAGTTTCACACAATCAGGTGCTCCGTTAATAAGGAAAGACAAGTACATTGCACTCCTGGAACTTCAGAGCTATTATAATACAGTCAAAGAATTGTTACTAAGGACACTGACAAAGGGAATGGTTTTAAAGGAGGCTTTGGGGAATGAGAAAAAGAAGGTTATTTAAAAAAATTGTTTATAACGTCTTATTTATTTCTGAGAGAGAGAGAGAGAGAGAGAGAGGCAGCACAAGCAGGGGAGGGTCAGAGAGAGAGGGAGACACAGAATCTGAAGCAGGCTCCAGGCTCTGAGCTGCCAGCACAGAGCCCGACGCGGGGCTCGAACCCACAAACTACGAGATCATGATCTGAGCCCAAGTCGGACACTTAACCGACTGAGCCACCCAGGCGCCCCGAAAGAAGGTTATTTTGAATATTGTCAAATATAAATAATCAGGACATTCTCATTTCTGTCGTTTAGATTTTGTTTATAGTCTATCTAGTGCAAATGTCTGAATTTTTCTGTAAGATATGTATAATAAGAATTTTGCTAGTTGAATATCATTGATGATTTATCTGAAAATTATTATATTTCATATATATTCTAAATGTTATATATAATAAATATTTAATCTACTTTGAAATGCTCAAAAAGTGCTTACCGATGATTTTACAAAATCCTGGTTGAAATCCATTAACACAATATTTTCATCTTTGAAAAATTATTTTACCTATTGCTGTTTTCAGCACAAAAGTGTCTAGAAAAAATGATATTGACAGGCGGGTCCAGATAGATTATGCTAGAATGCATATGCAGCTATTTTTCACATACAAAATGTTGTCTTTAAAGTATAATCTCATAACTCCCCCAAACACCTCTAAAATCCTGTAACTACACAATCTAAAATTAGACGTAAGAGTTAGAGGTTAACCTCCTAAACATTTAAGATCAAATTAAAGATTTCATCCTGGTGCTCATCAACATTTTATAGTTCAACCAATTTCAATTTCTTAAAAGGCATTACAAAGTGATAAAACATTGTGTTACAAATGTTAAGTCCTTTTAAAGCAAGAACTGAGAAATATCAGCCTGCATAAATCATAAACAAATTCAGTATATTATTACCACCATCACTGTTATTACTGATTGTGATAAACACAGTAATCTCTTTGGAGATCAGACAAATCTAGATCTCTATTCAGTATCTCCCTTCTTCCTGCCAGAGTGCTGAAATTCTGAATCTATTACACTATATTATGCCTAGTTTAGTCACAGTAGTAAAATAAGTTGTATGATATCAATTTGTTTTGTCAAATAAATGACACACCATCAGGTAGAAACATCTGGTTCACACCTTGAATATAATGTGTTATCACTTTAGTGCAATCAACTGAAATGCTGTGGCTTAAATGATATGACTCATCATTTGCTTGGATTGCTTTAAAATATTCTAAAAATAATTGCAACGATTATCCCATGATAATGTGTCAGATAGTGCACTGTAGATGTGATAAGAAAGAATTCAAGACATGTGTTCCAATATTTGAAGGGTAAAAAAAGTCAAATTCCCAGTTAAATTATTATTCATGCATTTAAAGAAAGATATCTCTAATTCTTCTTTTTGTCTTAGAATGCTGGTCCTTAAACATTCCTACCTGTTAGTCTTACCAGGTTAGTTTATTTTTTCTTCCTTTTTTTCTTTTGATCTTCTTTAGTCATATCAATTGTAAATCTCTGCCTATTTTCTTACTTCCTAATTAGCCCAAATGTTTATTGAGGTAGTGTTTCATTCATCTTTGGAAATCAAGGGCTCCCACAATACACTAGATCTCTGTAAGAACTTAATAATGCTCGTGAGAAAAGAGTTATGTAGCACTAATTCAGGAAGCTGCAAGTACTTGAACCATCGGTGAGGTGGTATGAATGATGAAACAAAAGTTTTGCATATGATAGATATTCAAAGAAAGAACAGTTTTGATAGCGAAATATGTGCAGTCGTTGGAGGTAAATAATCACACTAGCTAATCATAGCTGGTAATAGCTTTTACTATACACCATGTATTATGTAATATTTCATTTGATCTCCACAACAACCCACAAAATGGTTGCCATTATTATCTCTACTTTATATACGGGACACCTAAATCACAGAGAATGTAAGCAAACTTCAAGCATTTAAGCATGTATACTTGAGAGGAAAAAAAAAACTCGCAGAAATATGACATATCAGAGCAACAGATAGTTTGGATCACTATATAATCTGTTTTACTATTTTATAGCAAGTTTTGACATTAAAACAACCAACTTCAAATGACACACCTATATTTAAACACAGATGATGTTAAACCTTTATGCAGAAAGTCTACATGATAGCAATCTCTTTTTAAGAAATAGGTTATTTATGTATGTGTGTGTGTGTGTATGAATGTATTTATTTATATTTATTCATATTGAGAGAGTGGGTGAATGAGAGAGAAGGGAAAGGATAGAGGGAGAGGGACAGTCTGAGGCAGGCTGCATGCCCAGCACGGAGCTCTAATGGAGGGCTCGATCTCATGACCATGAGATCTGACTGAACTACCCAGGAGCCAGTAGGAATTTTAAAACACATATAAGAAATAAGGAAGCATAAAATTTAAATTTAACTACTTCACCATCTGGCCCAAGACTAACACTGACTTGTACTAGACAGGAATCGCCTGTTACCGTAATCCTTGAGGTACTGGAAGGATAACAGAAGTCATCTGAAATGGTGACTCAACTGTCTTGTGGCTAGAACTTCTAACATTTCTGAGACTCCCTATATAATTTGAAGAAAATGACAAGAATGGTAGAAAGTGCTTTGATTAAGTAAGCAACTTGCCAAATGTTCAAAATTATATGTGAGTTTCTTAGAGAAGCATAAAAAAAGAATATTAGAAAGCTTTTTATTAACATGGGAAAATGCAAAGATGTGAAATATCGATTTATGAAAACACTGTGACTTCTGCTATTCAAATATATTTTAAAGGGTTGCAGTGAAAACTCTAACAATAGCAAATAACAATATAGGTGAGCTTTCTAAAAACTATTAGGATAATATTTTCCAGAGTAAAAATATAGTTTTGGATATTCTGTTATGCCTCCCTAACCACTGAAATCATGTTTGACCTTGACTAAATCATAGACTATTTACTCTATTTTTGTTCCAATAGAGAAATGTATTTGTTTCTAGGGTAGTCAGGTGTTTATGGATTTCATAATTAAAAGATAAAAAATAATGACAAAGCATTATTCTTACTTTAATATGGTCAAACAAAGGAAAAAAGTCAATTAGAAGAGCAATTAAGTTTGAAATATCGGGGAAAGACATTATGAACATTATTTTTTTCTCCCATGAGTTTAAACTGAATTGAAATGCAACATTTGGTTGTAAAGAAATTATAACCTGTTCTTTATGAACTGTATGCCTTGATTCTGATTGAAAGTAAGCATCAAAATTTCAGAAGAGGTATCTTTTGAAAGAATTATTACTTTTAAATATTTGATTAAAACAAACAAACAAAAACCCCCAAATCCCAAGCCTTATGCAGTTAGAGTTTCTCTTTCTAGCTCCATGAGACAGGAAGAGAAACTGCGCAATGGGATAAATACTGCTTTTCAGCTCCCCTCCCCAGATTCTCTGCTGTTTTGAGCCTGAGAATTAGTCAACTGATTTTAGAAAATCATGACCTCCAATTAGCCTTTATAGATGACTGAAGACAAAATGGCTTTCTGGCAAGACAGAGAACACCAAAAACCTACGCAAATATCTTTTTTTATTTTCTCTGACCTGTTAATCAGTCTGATCTGAAGTGGAGTTGGAGATAAAGAAAAGTAAATTCAGAGGAAAAAAAATCTCATAACAAGAAAAGTTCTCATATTTTTGTCAATCTGCACTTTGACAAAATTAAAATAGAAAAAAACTAAATTAAATGAGTTAAATTTCTTAGACTTTTAAATAGAGTGTCATTTTTATTATACATTCTACTTACAAATTGAAGCTATATGTAAATAATTAAATAATGCTAGAATCAAGAGAAAAATTGATGTGAACATTTCATAACATTTAGGAAATTTATCTCAAAGCAATCTAATACCAAAAAATTGATGGATGTATTACGGAATTTGCATGTAGATCACACAGCTTATTCAAGAACAGGGTTGTACTGGAATGATGGGCACACTATGCTTGTTTCTTATTCAGAAACTAAAGGTAATTATTTGTTTAAATGAAAACAGGTGGGAGCTGGCATATTTTAAAAGTACTTTTAAAAGAGCAAATTTGAATAACTAAAGGGTGTAGTGGGAATTTTATTATTATTAAGGTCCTGCTCAAACAGAAGAGATTTCTAAATCTTGAGCTACCCTCTCGCTTGTGGGAAGACTGTAGAATTACATAACATTTGCCTTTTCAGATCACTGAAATGATGAAGCGGGTTCAAGATGTTTGCCTCGTGTCTCAAAGGGAAATTATGCCTGGATACAACTCTTTTGTGTCTCATCTGGTGTAAAGTTGTTATAGTATATATTGTGAAATGCCCCTAAACTGGTGTGCAGAGATTTGTCCAATGAAAAATACCCATTATTATTCTTGGGCTGATAAAATGGACTGTGCTGTATTATGAGTGACTAGCAAAATGTAACTCAGGTCATTTTAGATTTTGCATTAGTCTCCACACAGCTAAAACCTTGCTAAGAGCATCTAGCAAAAAGTGGGTGTTTAGGGTTGAAGTCAGTGAAAACTTTTTCTTATCAATGAATTCTGGGTACCAAACTGGGAAAGTCCTAAAAATGCATTAAAAATTAAGTTAACACACTCTAAACCAACTGCCAACCAGTGCTTCTAGCTGGAGCATTCATGATGCCATAAAATTAGAACATTGGAAAGAAAACATGTTCTACACAAATGTACTTGATTTGAAAGTCAGACTTTACATTTCAAAGCTTTTGATATTTCAGTTAAGCTTCTGCTGTGTATGCCCAAAGAGGTACACTTTTGAGTCACAGAAAAATGTTTTGCTAAATGTAAGACCTTTGGACTCCATCACCCCAAGACAAGAGGGCTCAGGGAGTGCTTTGATGCGCTGAGAATGACTTAGCCAACATTAACAAATCTTGGAGATGATTTTTTAAAAAATTTTTTATAGTTTATTTTTGAGACAGAGCATGAGCAGAGGAGGGGCAGGGAGAGAAGGAGACACAGAATCTGAAACAGGCTCCAGGCTCTGAGCTGCCAGCACAGAACCCGATGTAGGGCTCAAACCCACTAACTGTGAGATCATGACCTGAGCCGAAGTCGGACACTTAACTAACTGAGCCACCCAGGTACCCTGCCTTGGAGATGATTTAAAGTCCACCTTTTAATCTACAAGAACATAAGGAACCAAAAACATTTTCAAAAATGAAATTGTGGGGGAAGAACCTTCAATCTCCAACAAAAATGGTTTCAGTGGAGATGATCATGATGCTAATATGAATAATGATGATATTGTTGTTGATGATGATAGGAGCAGTTCTTATATATTAAATGAATGTCTGTTATGTACTTCACATGCATTACTCAGTCCTCATACGGTAGGCACCCTTGTTAGCACCCTTTTACAGAAGAGGAGACTGAGGTTCAGAGGTGTTGGATAAACTGACAAGGTCATAGCAGGCATATGACTGAGCCCAATTAGGAGCTCAGGCATGCCTTATTACAGTTTTTACCCTTGATCATCCATCTTATATAATGAAAGATGTTCAAATGCCTCCAAAAAAAATATACTATCTGGTATCCCTGTAAAATATTTTTATTTCTACAGCTTGCAGAGTCCTTGATAAACAAGTTGCCTGTAATTGCTTTCACCCACAGAGAAGTCATGTCAGCCACCATCGAAATGCAGCTGCCTGTAGGAGGGAAGAGGCTGGAAATAATGCTTGTCCACACAGGAAATAAAAACTGCTTAAAACCGCCTCTCGTACTTAAGAAGGTAATAACCACAGTTAGAGGTTGTTCTGGTCATTTAAACCAGCATTTTATTTTTTACAATGTGTGTTACTGAGACCTTTAATGAGCACAGTTGGAGTGGGGAAGCTTTCTATTTCTGAAAGCCAAGGAACATCTCCAGTTTCATGGTGTTCCCTCACAGTACACTAGAATGTACATTCGCTTAAGCTCAAGGACACAACTTATTAACACATCTCTTGACAGTCCATATTTTTCCCCTAAGAGGTTTTGCAGTTCCAGAACATTATTTCTCCTCCTTGCATTTGGAACTCAAAGGACGAGGATCTAAATCTGTGTGACTATAAAACATCTAATTGATTTTATTTTTGTTTAAGGATTTTTAATCTTGGCCATGAGTTTGAAGTTACATTTGGTACTCCTTTAGATTTAAAAAAGCAAGCACAGGATTCATAAATTCAAAAAAGGTAAACAGAACTGGGATTTATTAACCTTTAAGGGAGAAGGCTCTGAGATCAGTCGGTAACAGCCAAATTTAGATGTATTCTGCCTAAAACAGAAAGGTATGAATTAGATGGTCTTTACCATAAACTATGTGGCTTACACCAACCATCATCTAAAAAGTAATTTAAACAATTTAAAATATGTTTGTAAAGAAAGGCCTCATTTTAAAAGTCATCACTTATTTCATTTAATTCCATTAAAGAAATATTGATCAAGTACATATATTGTATCAAAGGAACAAAACTAGGGTCTGTGATGGGGCACTTGGGTGGCTCAGTCGGTTAAATGTCCGACTTTGGCTCAGGTCATGATCTCACGGTTCGTGGGTTCTAGCCCCACGTTGGGCTCTGTGCTGGCAGCTACCTTAGAGCCTGGAGCCTGCTTCATATTCTGTATCTCCCACTCTCTCTGACCCTCCCCTGTTCATGCTCGCTCTCTCTCTTCCTCTCTCTCTCTCAGAAATAAATTAAAAAATTAAAAAAAAAAACAAAAACAACTAGGGTCTGTGAGGGATCCAACAGCAAACAAGGTTAAATTCTGTTTAAAGAAGGTAATGTTCAAATAAGAGATAGGACATATGTATAGACACACTTGACATAAAAGAAATATGCAATGAGTGCTCAAAAGAGGCAAAAGGTAGTAGAGACTATAGTAGAAGCAGATAAGTGACATCATCTGTCACCTGACTTCATCTCCTAGTACTGTCCCCCTCTCTCTCTGTTCTAGCCAGAATAATCTTGAATTTCCAGATCTGTTGAAACACCAGATACTCTTCAGTCTTGGGGTCTTTGCACTTGCTTTCTTCTCTGCCCAGATCTACCCATAAATCTTGCTCCCTCATTTTCATCTAAACTTTCCTCAAATGTTTCTCAGTGACACCTTCCCTTATTGCCCTATTTAAAATGACAAAATTCCTATCCACTTCCCATTGTCCTTGTCTACTTATTGTACTTAGCTCTTTTATTTTTACGTTTATTTATTTATTTTGAGAGAAAGTGAGCATCAGTCAGTGGGGGGCAGAGAGAGGGAGAAAGAGAGAATACCAACCAGGCTCTGTGTGGAGACTGACGCAGGGCTCAAGCCCATAAACAGTAAGATATGAGCTGAAATCAGGAGTCAGACACTTCACTGACTGAGCCACCCAGGCACCAACTCTTCTTAGCTCTTATTTGCAAACATAGTAATTTTCTTACTTACACATTACCTGTCTCCCTCCTACCATCTATGATCCACAGACGTTTTATTGTGTTTGTTGTTAATTTATTACAGCTTGGAATAGTACTTAGCATACATTAGGCACTCAACAGTAATTTGTTGAGTAAATAAATGAAGCATTGACTGGTGTAGGGTGGAGGTCAGTAATACAGAATAATTTAAAAATTTACGATAGTGGCTAGAGTGTTATCAGGGTCTAGAGAAAGTATTGGTTTACTAAAATCCAAGATATGTTTTAAACATATTTGAAGGCCAAGAAATATGAGACAGGGATGAGAGAAAGAAAAAAAAGAATTAAGGAAAAAAAAAAACATTGAGGATCAAAGTCCTGAAAGAATTGCAGGACACAGGCTTAGAATCGAAAGCAGACCAATTAGCTTCCTCTAGGGGGAACACCTCATCTTTTAAGACAAGATCAAAGGAAAGGAGAGAGCTAGGTGAGAATAAAAAAGGGACTTGTCAGCATGAGAAAAGTAAAGCTGAGGAAACTCTCCTTTTCCATGGCTGTCAGCTGAGAATGAAGCATGTAGGGCCAAAGACCAGGTGCTTTGGGGAGGGTAAAATGTGAGAACAGCTGTTCAGTAGAATGCAAAAGAGAAATCCTGGAGATGCATAGAATGTCTTTTAGAAGTAGTGAGAATTTGCAAGTATATAATATGTACCTGTAGAACAGTCAATCAGTGACCTTATGTACAGTCCCTATCATCCTTGAGAAAAACAAGACAAAGAATACTGTGGCTGTAAGCCAGGTCTAGGGACGGGGAAGAGCAGAGTGGCAGAATGACAGGTGGGATAGCCATGAAGTAGAAAAAGTGAGTAATGTTTAAAATCACCCAATATTCAACACATAATATGGAAATGCATGATAGGCACCTGATATATGAGTGTTATTATGTTCCTGCTGTTACTATTTAAGTAATAATGCAGATGAAAGAATCAAGGCTAGATTCAGTGATAGAGAGTAGTGGGGCAGTAATATGCTGAAACTCGTCATTAAAGTGGTGTGTAGCCCTAATAATTTGCAAGGTTCCAGATACACCTTAATTTTATCATCTATAAAATAAATAAGACAAACTATTTTTAAAAATAAAGATGATACTAGTACCTGTCTCCTATTATCTACTGTGATGATTAAATACAATTCATTTTGATCCTGGAGACAAAAAAATATATGAAGAGGGATTAAAAACTGATATAAGTCTCAGATAAAGCATCTAAAATAATGTCTTGCTTAGAATAAGCACAGTGTAAGTGTTGGCTTTAAGGCATAATAATGTGACAGTGAAGTGTAGACAATCTCGAGATCCAGGTACTGGTTCCTTCGTGGTGGTGACTGTCTGAGTAAATTCCTGAAAACCAAAGCTCCTGATTCAGTGGTTATTAGCATGTTCTCCATCTCCTACAACAACTGATGGATAAGATGGTAACCATCTGTAACAGTGGTTCACTAAAACAGATATCCTTGACTGCTTGTGTAGAAGATGAAGTGGGGATGTGAGAACATTTCAGTATGACTGAAGACAAGTATGTGTGTGTGTGTGTGTTTCTGAAACAGAGGTAGACATTTTCTTCAACTCACAATAGGGTTATGTCTCAATAAAGTCATCATAAGTTGAAAATATTGTAAGCTGAACATGCATCTAATACACCTAACCCACGAAACAGCATAGCTTAGCCTAGCCTACCTTCAATGTGCTCAGAACACTTCCATTAGCCTACAGTTGGGCAAAACCAGCTAAGACAAAGCCTATTTTATAGTAAAGTGTTGAAAAGCTCATGTAATTTGTTGAATACTATACTCAAAATGAGAAGCAGAATAGTTGTATGGGTACAGAATGGGTTGTCTACCTCTGTGATCACAGGGTTGGCTGGGTTCCCCAGCTCCCTGTGCTGCCACCGCCCAGCATCATGAGAATATGGCAAACATATGGCTAGCCTGGGAAAAGCTCACAGTCCAAATATGGAAGTATGGTTTCTGCTGAATAGGTATTGCTTTTGCACCATCATAAAGTCGAACCATCGTAAGTTGGGGGTTGTCTGCATAAGTAGCAGCTTTGTATATTACAGTAATATCCTAATTAATTTTCCTGTGTTTATCTTGTTTCTTCTAAGATCAATTCTATATTTTAATCTGTTCTTGTTTATATATTTTAATACTGTGTATATATATATATATGTCTGTGTGTGTGTGTGCACATTTAAGTACATAACATACACCTAATAAAATGTTACATGAATAAACACCACTTCCCAATTAGCTGCCTAAAAGCTATCATGTCATTTCATGGTGTGGGTTTTCTGTGGTTTTTCTTATCTATACAGAATAAACTTTGAGCTCTTAACCTTGGAATTCAAGGGCCACCACATTCTGCCCCTAACTTCTCTTGCAGACTTTAGTCCAGCCAACCGACCTGTTTATACCTTACTTGTCACAAAGCACACCTTATCTGTGAGCCTTTGTTTTTCTCATTGTCTGTGTTTAGAATACCTTTTGCCTAGTTTGCATACTGCTAATGATCTATTCAAGTCCCTCCTAAGTACTTCTCTACCTTCTCCAACTCTTAAATTTCTTCCCTCTGAATGTTTACTGAACCTAGAATCAGATCCGCATTGACTGCCCAATACATAAACTGTGCTCTAAAGTGCACATTGTTACTAAAATTATGAAAGCAGATAGTTTGATTATTCAATAGTAGATATTGATGGGATAAAACTGGGTCATTTGAGGGGCACCTGGGTGGATCAGTCAGTTAAGCATCTGACTCTTGATTTTGGCTCAGGTCATGATCTCACAGTCCCTGAGATAGAGCCCCGTGTCAGGCTCTGCACTGCACTGACAGGGTGGAACCTTCTTGGGATTCTCTCTCTCTCCCTCTCTTTCTGGCCCTCCCCCACTCACATATTCCATTTCTCTCTCATAAATAAATAAATACACAAACTAACTAAAAAAAAAAAACAACTGNGTATATATATATATGTCTGTGTGTGTGTGTGCACATTTAAGTACATAACATACACCTAATAAAATGTTACATGAATAAACACCACTTCCCAATTAGCTGCCTAAAAGCTATCATGTCATTTCATGGTGTGGGTTTTCTGTGGTTTTTCTTATCTATACAGAATAAACTTTGAGCTCTTAACCTTGGAATTCAAGGGCCACCACATTCTGCCCCTAACTTCTCTTGCAGACTTTAGTCCAGCCAACCGACCTGTTTATACCTTACTTGTCACAAAGCACACCTTATCTGTGAGCCTTTGTTTTTCTCATTGTCTGTGTTTAGAATACCTTTTGCCTAGTTTGCATACTGCTAATGATCTATTCAAGTCCCTCCTAAGTACTTCTCTACCTTCTCCAACTCTTAAATTTCTTCCCTCTGAATGTTTACTGAACCTAGAATCAGATCCGCATTGACTGCCCAATACATAAACTGTGCTCTAAAGTGCACATTGTTACTAAAATTATGAAAGCAGATAGTTTGATTATTCAATAGTAGATATTGATGGGATAAAACTGGGTCATTTGAGGGGCACCTGGGTGGATCAGTCAGTTAAGCATCTGACTCTTGATTTTGGCTCAGGTCATGATCTCACAGTCCCTGAGATAGAGCCCCGTGTCAGGCTCTGCACTGCACTGACAGGGTGGAACCTTCTTGGGATTCTCTCTCTCTCCCTCTCTTTCTGGCCCTCCCCCACTCACATATTCCATTTCTCTCTCATAAATAAATAAATAAATAAATACACAAACTAACTAAAAAAAAACAACAACTGCATCATTTGAGAGTGAATTTTGGATAATACTCACCCTTTTGCACAGGCATGATTATCAAGCAAAAAAGATAATGAGATAAAAAGTAGAAAAGAATAAATAGGTGGTAATAAATGTGGCAACCCAATAGTGGCCAATCAGGTGACCAGTATTGGCCAAATGTTAAAATAGCTTCTCTCCATAGCCACATGACATAAATCTGACATCCAAGATTACTCTCCAGGACTCAAAAGAAATTTTGAAAGCCAATTGCTCAGAATTAGCTTAAGAAATCCTTTATGGACCGTAGCACTAAAATGACTACGGCAACCACCGTAGTAACGTGAAACAAAAATAATGTTAACCTGTAAAATACAACATACGCATGTATGATAAAATTAGACTCGTTTATTTCTATATTTTTTGACCAAATTCTGGTAAGTTCAGAACTTTCTATTTTTTTCCTTTTGATTTGTTGATGACCCATGCCTACTGTCAATCCTTCAGTACTGATACTACAGAGAAGTGTGTGCTAGAACTGCACGAAGTGTCATCATAACCCAGTATTTACACATACATAACTCAGGAAGTACAAGCATGTTAGCACTGGTGTCCATTAATATTTGGGAAATATTTTGATTCACACTTTGATTTCTATTTTTTTTTTTCAGAATGTAGATCATAGGTGTCTGGTGACTCAGGCAGTTAAGCGTCTGACTCCTGACTTCAGTTCAGGTGACGATCTCACAGTTTGTGGGTCAGAAGCCCGCATCAGACTCTGCAGAGGCAGTGCGGAGTCTGCTTGGTTTCTCTCTCTGCTTCTCCCTTGTTCATGCGTGTGTTCTCTCTCTCTCTCTCTCAAAATAAATAAATAAACTTAAAAATATTAGAATGAAGATCACACACTCAGAAGCCTTCAGTCCAGAAGCACACGAGTGCTACGTAGGGAGCACAGGTCTGTAGCACATACATCGTGTAAGGATGAGGACCCCTGTCAGGGATTCTGGAAAAACTGGTCAGAGCTGCCCTTTTTGGAGCTGCTGTTACATAGCCCCAGCCAATTTTGCCATTTGAGAGTGTAAGCCTAGTATAGCAACATCTCCCAGGGTTTAGGGAGAAGTTGAGACCTTGACTTTTTCATGTGAAATGCAAAGATTTAAAAAGTTCATCCAAATTCTTCTAGAATACCGTAGATCAAACCAAATGTATCTGTGGTCTTGATATGGCCTGTGCACCATCATTTTGCAAGTTCTGCTTTTGGTTCCTGTGATGATTTTCTTCACTGTCATTTCAATTCAATAACAGTATATGATACTTAGCTATAAGATGTTAAAAATAATGATTATATGCAGTTGTGAATAGGATCAGTTTCTTGATTTCTCTTTCTGTAGCTTCATTGCTGGTGTATAAAAATGCAACCGATTTCTGTACATTGATTTTGTACCCTGAAACATGGNTGGAGGAGGACACTTGTGGGGATGAGCACTGGGTGTTATGTGGAAACTAATATGATAATAAACTATTTGTAAAAAAAAATAAATAAAAATAAAAATAAAAATAAAAAATAATAATGATTATATTTTTAATTATTATTTCCCCATGGCTGAAAAAAAAAAACACATCTAAAAATAACAGGCAAAGCTTGAAAACCAAGAGGCAAGGAACAGGGGTTTTTAAGGAGAAATGTAGATCATGTGATATTCTTGCCCCGATTTCATTAACTGTATGCCTTTTGGGCTGAATATTTTCCTAAAGCAATAATCCAGATGTCATCTCTGGCTCTTCCGTATCAGCAGAGATTTTGAAAGGTACTATATTTTTAGAACTCCTGCACTAGAGCTGCTATTGCCACTATTAATCTATTAGTCTCTGCCTTTGCTAGGAAGATACTATGAAAATAGTCTCTGAACAGCAATACCTTGATAGGGTATAAATGGGAGAAGCAGGGAAACGATATACGTGTCAAAGACTTTTGCAACAGGTGTTGCTCAGTGAAAGTCGCACACTATTTCCCCACCTCCACCTCCATCCTGCATTTTCAATAACAGATTTCAAAGGGAATCCAACCCATATTATTTTCATTAAAAGACTGACTTTGGGGGNTTCATTGGAGCACAAAAAAAAAAAAAATGACTTTGAAGCTTTATGGCCATGCAACCTTGCGGGAACTTTTCCTAATGACAAAATTCCTGTTTCTTTTCAGCAGCTAACATGACTCAAAATATTAGAAAGGGTAAAACATGCTCTTAGCTTAGAAGTCAATCGGCCAGCGTAAGTTCTGAAGGTTTCATACCATCAAAGTTTGTTGGTTTGTTTAGTTCCCATAAAGAAGGACACAGCGGAAGCCTCAGTTCCTGCAGGGAAGCAGGTTTACAATAGCTCTTACTTTCAATAGGAAGGAAGGGACCAAAACAAATACACAAACACACACTAAAGGAAAAAACATGTAAGTGTAAAGAGTCAGGCGATGACAAAAGGAGAGCAGTCCCCTCGCCCTCTTCTCCCACCTGCCTTTGTCTCTTTATCATTGTTGTGCATTTAGGAGAGTGTGGTTTCTCTTCAAAGTTTCACAACAGGACCTCGGGACTTTGATCAAAGGGTATTTTGTCCTCCTGTACCAGGCTTATCACTCACCACTTTAACTGGCTAAGAGCCCTTTTCCTGAGCTATTTTTACCCTTTGGTATCTTTGGCATCTTTATAATTAAAAAAAAAAAAAAAGTGGATAACTTTAATGCCGCTGAACAAGAGTGAAGCGTGGGTTCGGACAATCACAGAAAAGTGCTTCTGTGCCACACTCTCTTTCCCCCGCCGTCCTACGTGTATGCGTTGGAGTTCTTTGAGACAATGCCTCCTATCGGACATCATTAGCCATCTCCAAATGGCTCAGGAAAGCGGTTCTCTGGCACTGGCACAGGGCTCCGTGGAGTGCTCTTCAGTGCTCTCCACTTGCTCTCCTCTTGCTCTTGATGAACAAGAGACTGTGCTGCACGAGGGGAAAGCGGTTGTGATAATATTACTCAACTATACTCAGAATGGATTAAAATAATAAAAACTTGACACAAACAACTATCAGAGTGATTTTGAAGCAAAAGAGAATGAGGATCAGATGAACAAACCATTCTCAAGAGGTTTTATGAAGCAGACTAATTTATACTTTCCGAAACATCCATATCAGTTCTTTCTACGGCACCGATGTCTTAATATTGTTCTACCAATTGGCTTGCTATCAGTTCTCCGTATTGAATCTCACACATGATTCAAATGACCACTTAAAAAAGTATTAGAAGCTGACTTGGGTTTTTACATTTCAAGCTTCACTTCTCCGAACAATTCACTGAACTGTACTAGGCAGAAGGAAGACATCTCCTACGTTATTTAAAGTAAAGGGGAAATATTCACTCACGTGTGATTGCGAAATGCTAGTTGAATGCTGTTGTTGCAAGATGTAGCTACCTGGCTATAAACTCTCTTTTTCTGTCTTGGGAAGGAAAGATGTGTATAGAACTCAAGTAACTGATTCAGGGTGTTGGAATGACAATTCCTTATGACTGGAGACAGTAGTCATAGATAAGGCATTCAATGTCAAGAGAAGAAATAAGATAGAGATTTCTTATTTTATCAGTTGAGAGAGAATGACTGGGAAGGCAAATTCTGAAACAAAGAAGCGCTAAGACAACTGCTGCCTGAGCCAGGAAATCTCTGAGGCAGAGGGCATGCCTTGTGGCTGGTAGCTCTGGGCAAAACTGATGGCATTTTGATCCCCAAATGTGCTAAACACTTAGAACCTTATACCAGCATTGAAAATGAGCTAATCCCAAAGTAAGAAATGGAGGGGAGTTAGAAAGGAACTTTAAAATCCAACATGAGGATAAAAACAATTATATAAAATTATTCATACTAGTTTAATGACTATTCATAAAATCAAGTACATAGGTAAGTGAACACAGTTAAAAATGGAAAGAATATATACAAGCAAGGTGTTATGTTGAAAAGCGGGGTTTTAATTCTGACATGTAATTATTTAACAGTGACATTATATATTTAACTTGTTAAATAAAGATAAAGTAGAAAATGTAAATGTGAGCTAAACATCTAATGAACCATGACTATAGCATGATTTAGCACTATTCTAATATTGAGAATCAGAATATCTGAATTCTGTACCAGGCAATTTTTTTTTTACTAAGTATCTATGTAGGCTGAGGGGTTCTGCCTTGTTGGAGCCTAACGTGAGGTCAG
>NW_027529525.1:468373-480444 GCF_008692635.1 Crocuta crocuta | reverse complement strand
GGGTGGTTCTAGTTCTTGCTACTTCTGACAGATGGGAGCAGTGGCAGGGTGCTTCCAGAACTGGACTTCTCCTTGAGGTGAACTTTGCAGGGAACAACCGGTCACTGAGACTCACATCGGTTAATTGCCCAAACCTGAGCGGCAAGGACACTGCAGAGGGAGAGCCAGCTAGCGTGAAGTTGAAAGACTAAATCAGGCAAAAGAGCAGTAAGGGAAGAAAAATAAAAAGAGAGATAAGATGACAAGAAAGGTACATTAATACTGCCAATCAAAGTCATATAATACCACTCCTCATGCTTCCAAATTTTCACTGAAGAATCTTAGAGGAGTGACCCACATCGCCAGGCTAGACTTCTTTAGAAATGTCTGTTGAAAAACTTAAGATCCATTTGAGTATTCTACAACAGGGGGTCAGAGAACGTATCTCTGTAAGGAGCTGGATACTAAATATTTTGGGTACTGGGGTCCACATGGTTTCTGTTTCAGCCGCTCAACGCTGCCATTGTAGTGCAAATGCAGTATTCCAATAAAACTTTCTTTAGAGACATTGAAATTTGAATGTTACATAATTTTAACATTACATAAAATATTATTTTTAAAATTCTATCTTTTTTCAGCCATTTAAAAATATAAACATATATTTAGTCTGTGAGTTATATAAAGAGACACCATATGACAAAAGTGGCCCAAGAGCCAAAGTTTGCTGACCCTCGTTCTAAAGTTTTGTCAGTCAAGGCAGCTTTATGACGAATGCCATGATGATAATCAGAATCTCTCTAACAGGATGTACAAATACATCATAATTTTTACAGAGTTCTTTCATTTACATCACTTCACCTTTACAAAGGTCCTATGTAATAAGCTGGTGTGGTAGACTGATTACATATGGCCCCATACAGATCACCTAATGAGAGTTCTTCAGATCCCCCTGTACCCATGCCCACTGCCATGACTTTGAAGCTCCTTACAACAAGAATTTGAAGTTCATCCCACTGACCCTTATTCTGAGTTCAGCCATTTGATTTACTTTGGCCAATGATATGTTGGCAATTGTGATACAAGCAGAAACTTGAAAAATACTTGAATGTTTACACTTAGTGTTTATCCTTCAGTGTTACCATGAGAACATGCTGGAGGTAGCTTGTTGAAAAATAAAAATAAAAATAAAGCTGATAAATCAAAAAAGGACTAAATAAATAGATAGTCCATGTTGAGGGATAGAAGGACTCAATGCTGCTAAGACATCAGTTCTGTTAAAACTGATCTATAAATTAAATGCATTCCTAATCAAAATACCAGCAGATTAATTTTGTGGACTTAGGTAACTGATAAAGACCCAGAATAGCCAACACAATATTACAGGAGAAGAACAAAGCTGAAGGACTGACACTATCTGACCTCAAGATCTACTATAAAGCTACAGTAATTCAAACCAGTGTATATTGGTGGAAAAAGAAAAAAAAAAGAATGAACAGATCAATGGAACAGAATAGAGAGCCCAGAAATAGGTCCCCATAAATATGGTCAAATGCTCTTTGATAGAAGAGTAAAGACAATGAAACAGAGCAAAGATAGTCTTTTCAACAAATGATGCTGGAACAACTGGACATACACATGCAAAAAATAAATAAATAAATGAATAAATCTAGACACAGACTTTACACTCTTCACAAAGATTAACTCAAAACTGATCACAGACCTAATATAAATGCAAAACTATAACACTCCTAGAAGATAATATAGAGAAAACCTAAGTGACTATCTGTGAAATAGCTGACTTTATTTAAACAAAAAAATTCTGCTCTGCAAGGCAATCTTAAGAAAGAATGAAATGAGAAGCCACAGATTGGAAGAAAATACTTGCAAAAGACACATATGATAAAGGATTGTTATCCAAAATATACAAAGAACTCTTAAAGTTTATTCATTTATTTACTTAAGTAATCTTTACACCCAATGTAGGACTTGAACTCACTACCTTGAGAACAAGAGTTGGAATTCTGAAAAGTCAACAAAAGAAAACAAATGATCAAATTAGAAAAGTGGGCCAGAGACCTTAACAGATACCTCGCCAAAGAAGGTATACGGATGGCAAATAAGTATATGAAAAGATGTCCCACATCAGATGTCATAAGGGAAACACAAATTAAAACAACAATGAGATACCACCACGTATCTATCAGAAAGGCCACAATCTGGACTACTGACAGATCTGGGAAGGGTGTGGAGCACCAGGAACTCGCATGCATTGTTGGTGGGAATGTAAAACGTACAGCCACTCGGGAAGGCAGCTCAGCGGTTTCATAGAGAACTAAACATACTCTTACATATGATCTGACAACTGTGCTTCTTGGCATTTACCCAAAGGAGTTGAAACTTAAACTTATCTCTACATAGATGTTTACAGATATTTTATTCTTAATTGCCAAAGCTTGGAAGCAATCAAAGTGTTTTTTCAGTACATGAATGAAGAAATAAATGTTGATATACCTATACAATGGAAGATTATTCAGCACCAAAAAGAAATAACCTCTCAAGCCATGAAAAGACATGGAGGAAACTTAAATGTATATTACTAAGTGAATCCAAAAGTTACAAATGTATGATCCCAACTGTATGGCATTCTGATAAAGGCAAAACTATAAGGACAATAAAAATATGAGGGGTAAGGATGGTCGGAAAGATGAATTGGCAGACCACATAGGATGTTTAGGGCATGGCAATACTCATATGATATTATAATAATGGATATATGTTATTATACATGTGTCCAAGCTTATAGAATGTATAACACCAAGGGTGAACTCTTAGTAATCTATGGTCTATGGGTCACTACGATGAGCCAATATAGGTACAAAATGTACTATTCTGGTGAGTGGTGTTGATAATGGGAAGGCTGTGCATGTGTGGGGGATAAAAGGATACATGGGAAATCTCTGTACTTTCCTTTTAACTTTGCTGTGAACCTAAAACTGTTCTAAAGATATAAAGTTCTAAAACATACACACTCTCTCTCTTTCACACACACACACACACACACACACACACACACACAGCAGAGTTAATACTCCCATAGCCCTACCCAAGGCCCTCCAAATCGGTCAACAGCCAGGCAGCACTAGATATGTGAGGACACCCAGCCAAGGTCAGCAGAATCACCTTGCCAATGCATAACTCATCTTAGATGCATGCGTAAGCTCAGCTAAGATCAGCTGATCCTTGCTTATTTGCGAACTAATAAATGTTTATATTTGTATGCAGTTTAAATTTTGTGGCAGTGTATCAAGTGACATTACTGTGACAATACATAACTTATGTAGGGGGTAGTAATTTTTTACAAAGCATAAAATTTAGCTAGGTTCTAAGTAGGATTTATGAAAAATGCTAAAACTCTGAAATTTGGAATAATCTTTGAGAATTGTGTCAGAACCTAAAATTCTAAATTTCCCAGAGGCATGCCGTTAGTAATTGGCACAGCTAGAACTAGAGCTTATGCTCTTGTTCTTCAATGACATCTAAATTCAAAGAAATAAAAACCTAATATGATGCAAGAAAGCAGCATGCTGTTTAAAAAATGTATAATGAGGCATTTTAAAAGATCTAAGATTATTTCACAAAGATCTATGTTTGTATTTAATGGATTTATAAAAATTTTTCAAAGAAACTATATAGACTTATTTAGCTTTAGCTTTACATACTTTAAGAGATAAAAATCCAATTCAATTATTCCTCTCAGGAGTAAATGGAAATGTATTAAGAGACTCAGAAATGAGTCTTGATCTTAAATATTGTGGAATCAGATCTTATTTATTCAAGCCTTTTGGCTTTTCAAATAAATTAGGCTCAGATTGCAAAAATCTCAACTTTATAATCAGCTCTATTATATCCTCTATGCCCAAAAGTGATTTATTAGAAAATGCTACTTCAAATATTGTTTTAAGTAAACACTTTTTGCAAATCACATTGTGTAAAGAATCAGAGCCTATAAATAGCATTGAACAAAGTCTGTACATCTACCTTTTTAGATTAAACACTGTCTCTCACCAAAGGATTCATAATAGCTTTTCAAGTAGTCTAAGGTATAAAAGGTTACCTGAAACAAATCAGATTACTTCTATGTGAAAATAATAAATATCAAGGCCTAATGTGGACTAATTTTGAATACAAAGTTAGAAACTGTTACAACTCCCCTTGAGATCACATAGGTATTTTAGAGAGCAGCAAGAGCACAGACTTTATTAGACGATTACAAAGAAGTGACTTGTCTTTCTTTTGGGACAATAACTAATTTACCATGCAGAATAAATGTCATCATTAACAAATAGAATTAAAATTTTGTGAAGACCTGTCATTTGTCAGACAGACAGACAGATCTGCAACCTCTGAATGCTTATTTTCAGATGAGAAACCTGAGCTGAAACAAGTTCAGTGACTTTTAAAGAGTGATACCTACTAGTGAATGGGGGAGTCATAATTTCAATCATACTGGTCTCTTCCCAAACTTGTGCCCTTTCTTCTATATGAGGTTACAGCATAAAATGCTTGGACATTAGAATGTCAAAGAGCTTTTGAAGAGGTTTAATAGCCAATATTTTTTCACTTATTGAAGGTATTTCAGTGTAACACATAGTTATAGTACTACATTAGATGGTTAGAGTTTTATTATAAGACTATAAAAATGTAAAACATCCAACAATCTAGGAACCCCAGAGATAAAAGAACACATAGAAATTATCTTCCATTTTACACACAAGAAAACTGGAATAAGAGAAGATGTCATCTGTTAAAAAGTCCTAGATCACAAACAAAATTTTAAAATCTGAAACCCAATCCAGTGCTTTTCTATGTTTCCAGGAAAATACCCTGTTTAATAAAAAGTAGATAATAATCACTTGCTTGGACTTAACACAGGCCCTTAATTTGGGGCTGATATTTACTTTAAGTGCTGACCAGCAGTTGTGGATTACCAATACTTGTTTCTATAAGACTGTGGTCAATCAGCACTTTAAGGAGACGATTTATTTTTGACACTAGAGGGGATAATGTCATGAAAAAAGGACTGAGCTTGAGAATTTTCAGCCTTTTTTAGACCAATTTTATCTAGGTCAATATCCTAGTTTGAAACTTTTAGGATAAGAAAGACAGAAGTGGAGAAAAAAGAGTTAAATAATAATAAATTGTTTAAAATGTTTTAAAAATTGTCAATATTTGTTAAAGGAACACACACACGTTGATTAAAAGAGACAGAGACAGTAGAAAGAGACAGAAAGAGACAGAGATGTTCCTACATGACAAAATATACTGTAAAACTGTTAGATAACTCCAAATTTATTTATAACTTTAACAGAGTTCCAGTAGAAATTAATATTAAGAATACATTTTTAATTTCAGTTAAACTTTTTGAGATGATTATAATTTCAAATGCAGTTGTATAAAATAATATGGAGAGATCTTGTGTGGCCTAATTAACTAATTTCCCTCAAAGGTCACAACTTGCAAAGCAATAGTACACTATCACAGTCAAGGTATTGATAATGATACAGTCAAGACACAGAACAATTCCAACACCATAGAATTTGTCATGTTGTCCTTTTTAGTGACGTCTACTTGCTCCCATTCATACCCTGTTCTGAATCCCCAGAATATATTCCTATAATTTTATCATGTCAAGGATGTTATATAAATTGAATGATGTGGTGTGTAGCCTTTTGGGAGTGACTTTTTTTACCTAACATAATTCCCTGAAGCTTCATCCAAGCTGTTACATGTATCAATAAATACTTCATTCTTTTTTACTCCTGAGTAGTATTCCATGTTCTAGATAAACCTCTATCTGTTTAACCACTCAGCTGCTAACAAACAACTATTTCCAGATTTTAGCTATTATGAATAAAGCTGCTGTAAAATTCCTGTACAGGTTTTTGTGTAAACATGAATTTTCACTTCTCTGGAATAAATGCCCAAGAATGCAGCTACTAGGTCATATGTTGGTTTCATGTTTAGTTTTTTTAAAGAAACTAGTAAACTGTTTTCCGGAGTGCCTGTACTATTTTACATTCACACCAACAGTGGATGAGTGTTCTCTGCATCCTTGCCAACGTTACAAGGTGTTTCTTTCTTTCTTTTCCTTCCTTCCTTCCTTCCTTCCTCCCTTCCTTCCTTCCTTCCTTCCTCCCTTCCTTCCTCCCTTCCTTCCTCTGTCTCTCTCTATTTCTTTCTTCTTTCTTTCTTTCTTTCTTTCAATTAGCCTTTCTGGTATGGGTATCCTGACAATTCATTGTGGTTTTAATTTGCATTTCTCTAACAGCAAATGATGTTAAAGTGGAGGGGAAAAAGGTGAGGAATAAAGAATTTCCTTCAGGGGGTGCCTGAGTGGCTCAGTCAGTTAGGCATCTGACTTTGGTCAGGTCATGACCTCATGGTTCCTGGGTTCAATCCCCGCATCAGGCTCTATGCTGACAGCTCAGAGCCTAGAGCCTGCTTCAGATTCTGTGTATGTCTCTCTCTCTCTGCCCCTCCTCTGCTCATGATCTGTTTCTCTCTGTCTGTCAAAAATAAATAAATGTGAAAGAATTTAAAAAAAGAATGTCCTTTAAATCTTTGGGTGAAGGAACATACACAGACAGACACACACACACTTATAGAGTGACATGACATATTCCCAGGTGAGAAGAATTATCATGTAAAGACATCAGATCTTCCAAATACATCTATAAATTTAACACAATTGCAGCAATAACCTCAAAATATTATACCTTAATAAAATAATATAAACTTTATCTGAAGTAAAATAGGCTAAGAATAGACAAGAATTATATTTAAAATCAGTGATGTATAATAAATTTGCTACAAGATACTTAATGTTTATAATATCATTACAAACTTAATATAATAATCTTACTGTAAAATTATTAAAATAATGTTATATCAGCTCAAGAAAAGACTGTTGATGGAAACAAAATGAAAGTCCAAAAACAGACCCAAGTAATTTTTATACATTTAGCATTTGAGAGTTCAATTTAGTAAAGAGATGAGTTTCATCTTTAGGAGAAATATTAAAGTTAGGTCTCCATTGAACTATATAGCAAAATTGAGATAAATTAGAAAATCTAAGGTAAAAATAAAGTCATAAAATATGGTTAAATCTTTGCTACAATATCGAGTCACTAGAATTGGTTCAAGGTACTAACGTGTAATCACATGGAAAAAATATCCTCTGATTACAGCCATGATGCATATAATTTTCTTATATTTATACTACTGTGCTTTATTTTTTCCTTTAATAACTATGTAATACATCTGTGATTATGAAAAAGGGCATAAATACATAATATCAGTTGTGTTTTTATAAAGATCTTGAACAGAGTGGGTGCTGCTTTGAAAGAGCTAATCCTTAAAGTAAATAAATGGCGGCTGTACCAGGAGGTACTGAAATAAACAACTGCATGGAAACCCTTAATTTTTAGCTGGAGCTAGAAAGTTAAACTTTTTTTTTTTGAGGATTTCCCTTTTAATATGTGAACAGATATTTAACTTTCTTATTTTGTAAGAACCAACTTCATGCCTCCATCCTCTTTTCCTTCAACGAATTCTTGACTGCTGATAGCACTCTGTCACAAGATGCCAATGTGCTATCTTGTTTAATTGCCACATGTATGAGATGGTGCTTCTGTTATTCCCATTTGGCTATGAGGATCTAAAACAGGGAGAGGTTGGAGCCCCTGGGTGGCTTAGTCCATCAAGAGCATCCGAGTCTTAATTTTGGCTCAGGTCATGATCTCACGGTTCGTTGAGTTCCAGCCCCATATCAGGCTCTGTGCCAACAGCCCAGAGTCTGCTTGAGATTCCCTGTCTCTCTGCCCCTCCCTGGCCCGCATACACATGTGCTCTCTCTCTCAAAAATTAATAAACATTAAACTCATTGTAAAGAATTAAAAACAAAACAAAACAAAACGGGAAGAGGTTAAGAAAAGAGATAATGATGCAGCTAGTATGTAGGCCCAGGACCTTAACTGCTTTCCTATATACCTTTCAGAGAAAGTGTCTACTTTTCTTACCACCAGCCCCTGTCTACTCCCCTGCCTCAGTGGCACCTTATTGTTCCTCACAGGTCCCCGAGTGTCTGCACTATGTCTTCTGGTAGAAAAATATTCCAACTATATGCATTCAGATGTGATGATCTGTCAACCTCTCGAAGAGGCCTTTTTGTGTATGTGATGCCGAAGCGAGCATGTCGAAGAGACCTTTTTGACACTGACTAAAATGGTGACTTTCAGCACCACCACCACACCCCCTCCCCCCACCGGCCCCTGCTATTGTCACCACCTGATCTTGTGTTATTCATTCAGGTGTTTATTCTCAGTTTCCTCCACTAGAAGGTAAGTGCCTATTTTTTTCACAACATGTATTCCCGAAACTTGAATGAACAGATGATCAACATACTAGCTCTTTATAAATTGAGTAGTACTGAAAAAGACAACAATTACAAAAATTATTCCTAAAGAGTGAAATTCATTAGATCACATCTAGAAAAGACTCTAGAAACTCAGGACACCAATATCTGATTTTAAAATCCCAGGACACATTAAAGGAAATCAACTATGTGCCTAGAAGCAATGTGACTTGTTAAATGAACCATACCAGGGTGTCAAATTATAAGTAGTGCTTTCACCTCAAAATCAACCACTTGGCAGGCAGTGAACTGACTGCAATGACTCCAGAGTTGTTCAAATATGTTTCTTTCAACAACTCTTTATCAGTGCCTTCAGAGCTTGTGAAAATTTAACTTTAATATATTAAATAGTGACTATTTTTATCTATTAAGAGTGGACTTGGCCTTGGAAATAGCCAGAAGCCATTTAAAGCCCACTGTGGGGAACAAGGTATGAACAAAGCAGAACTCATGAATTTTTCATCAAAAAAGTGATGTGATTAGAACATAATGAGACTCTCCTTTTCACTGTTTGCTCGTAAAGTGGCTGTGGAAAAACTTTTAAACTGGGATAGTGAGACTCGTTTTGAATGTCATTGTATAACAGGAATGTTAGTATTGACACCCATCAAACCACTACTTTGGATGGAACAACACTCATTTTGATGTTTAAATTATGATATGCTTGACTTTTCTGTTTTTAAAATGCCAATCCATCTTATAATTAATATATAGAGAGCTTGGAATAAAACATTTTCTCTCCAGTCTTCATGTTGACTTTAATTCGCATGACTCTGAACCTGCATATAGATACCTTTTTAGTTGCACTTTATAAAATCATATTAACTAGGTAAGTGGATAAATTTCATTTTGCCCAGTGGATATATTTCTGACATGCTGTGTAACAACCTAATTTTAAGAGGCAGAAAGGTATAAAATTTTTAATGCACAAAAGAAATTGGTTCTGGAAAAGGCAAATCTATGGAGATAGTAGACAGAGCGGTACAAATGGTTCCTGATTTACGATGGTTCGACTAACATTTTTTTGACTTTATGACGGTGTGAAAGCAATATGCATTCAATAGAAACCATGTTTCAACTTTTGAATTTGGATCTTTTCAAGGCTCTGGATATATGGTATGATACTCTCTCATGGTGCAGGGCAGAGACAACCATAGCGCCCAGTCAGCAACCACCAGGGTAAACGACCAATACACATTGCTTACAGCCATCCTGTACCCATCCAACAATAAATTACATGGAATATTCAACAGTTTATTTATAAAGTAAGTTTTGTGTTAGATGACTTTGCCCAACTGTAGGCTAATATAAGTGTTCTGGGAATATTTGCAGCTAAGCTATCAAGTTCATTTGGAAGGTTAGATGTTTTAAATGCATTGGTTTTATCAGGATATAACCTTATCATTAGTCAAGGATGATTTGTAGTTGCCAGGCATTGGGGGAGGGGGTGGGATGAACAGGTTCAGCAGAGGAGTTTTTAGGGCAGTGAGACTACTTTTTATCATACGGTCATGTCAGTATATGGCACTAGGCATTTGTCCAAACTCCCAGAATGTCCAACATCAAGAGTGAGCCCTAATGTAAACCATGAACTTTGAGGGATTATGATGTGTCATTGTAAGATCTACAATTGTAGCAAATGTGCCATTATGGTGGGGAATGGTGATTATTTTACTATACTCTTTTCCTCATTATCCCCATTGTATGTTCATGTTTTTCTCTTATAGAAGATTCTTATGGGATGCCACACATTTGGTAAGGTTCACTCTAATTTTCTATAAATTTGCATAGGAAAATTTTAAAACTTTAAATTACAGTTATAATGATGCTTTAGAAGAATCGCAAGTTACTTAAGTGCTTTCTAAATCATTAAAGATTGAATTAGTTCAGTATATATATAAATATATATAAATATGAATATATATATTATGATGATTGATGGCTAGTAACATATATCTGTAATGGCTAGAAACACTCAATTAACTTGAACGTTATTTTACCCACACAATTAGAATAAATATAAATTCAAAAATTAAAAAAAAATAAAAAAATTTGGTCCATGATCTCCCACCTGTCTTCCAATTGAGTGATAATGTCACTCTCTTTGAAAGAAGGCATGTTTGGAGACATGAATTATTATCTTATATTGGTAATATTTTAGCTATAGACCTCAGGCAAGATACGTAACTGTTCTAGCCTCCAGTTTCTAAGATGTGGTTGTGAATTTGAGACTAATCATTGCAATCTCTTCCAGTCTTACCTATTCTTTTATTCAGTGCATTAGTAGGTGCTTGCTATTTCAAAGGACTTTATTATGAAATATCTTGTAAAACTAATATTTATCTTTACTTATAATCCTTTTTAGGAAATGCATTAAGTGCATGAAACACAGTAAAATAACATAGTTTATTTTTAGTACAGATATGTTAAATATGTAAGCTGCAGGGTTTTTTCCTTTGTTCTTAATGAATGACATATTGTAAATCTAAACTTGTGTTCTAAAAGGTTGAAATGTCAAACTGCTAAGTAACAAACTGTACCTGTGAGATTTGTTCTAAAGTGAACTGACTTGCATTCTTTTCTAATATCCACAAAATATTTCCATTTTGTTAGGAATAAAGGTGTCCTCATGGTTTAGCAAGAAGATTTTATTATATTCAAAAAGAACACCCTGACTATGCAAATAACAGATTTAAACAGATGGAGTGAAAACCCTAATTTTTGCAACCTCGTTTTTAAATAGGAATATGTGGGCTAGTTACTAAATACAAAACTATGACTTCAACCTACTCACTATCCCAAATTGCCTGCTATTTTCAATCAACATCCTCAGGTTCAAGAAAAAACAAACAAACAAGAAAACTCCCAGGACAGATAAAGTTTACCTGAATTTACCACGTGGACTTCACCACAGCTCCCCCCAGCCAGCCTTTTAACAATCTTTGTTTAAATGGTTCCCTGCAGGTTTATTTATAACAAAGCCTTTATCCCTGGATATGTTTAAAATACTAGAAGTTGTTAGCTATTACCAAGAGGCAGAAAACAAAAAACACCCAAATCCTGTCAATCCAAATTAGCAAGTTGACTTGCAACTACAAGATAATGGTCACAAATGTATGGCTTTCACAGCTACCTTTAGACTGTTTTATCAGGAAGCCCAGGAATCAAGTATTTTCCTTGCACATTTGTGGAGATAGATTTGCATCTCAAAAAACAAACAAAGAAACAAACAAAAGCAAAACCCCTGCATCTATAAGGAGAACTGTTCGGTGAAATGTCAGCCTTCATAAAGCCCCAGGGAAGATTTGTGAGACAGAATGTTTTTGTTTTTTTTTTTTTCCCCATCAAGTACAGAGGATCAACTAAATCACAAATTCTCTACAAGCCTTCCTTCTTTCACTTTACTTAAAAAAAAACGGTGATGTTTGATTAGAAAAGAAGAAAAAAAAAAGAAAGAGTGAACCATGCTGTGAAGAAATCAAGTCTTATGGAGTTATCTGAGCCTTAATCTATGTGGGCAGAGTTAATCTATCTATGCAATTAACTACTAGATTTCCCTCTCCTAGACGCCAAATAAATAAATAAATAAATAAATAAATAAAAAATAAAAAGTGTGCAT
>NW_027529525.1:390378-460533 GCF_008692635.1 Crocuta crocuta | reverse complement strand
CAAATAAATGAGTAAATAAATAAATAAATAAATAAATAAATAAAAAATAAAATGTGTGCTTTGGTATACATACATAAGTTGACTATAGTTTTTACTGATACCAAAGTTTACTGATACACATAATTTTAACATAATAACAAAATAAGCAATACTCTATTATAAATTCCATACAGCCCATTTATTCTCACATAATACCTTAGCTGAATTTTGCTGAATCCTGGTATCCATAGCCAAAATATGCATGCAGTTGATAAATGAGTTTGGTTCCGACTTGAATGTTGGTTGACATTTTCATTTAAGTGAATGANAAATAAATAAATAAAAAATTGAAAGTGTGCATTGGTATACATACATAAGTTGACTATAGTTTTTACTGATACCAAAGTTTACTGATACACATAATTTTAACATAATAACAAAATAAGCAATACTCTATTATAAATTCCATACAGCCCATTTATTCTCACATAATACCTTAGCTGAATTTTGCTGAATCCTGGTATCCATAGCCAAAATATGCATGCAGTTGATAAATGAGTCTGGTTCCGACTTGAATGTTGGTTGACATTTTCATTTAAGTGAATGAGTAAGATGAAAGCAAATCATCTATGATACGTGTAGGAACTTCACTTGTTGGTCTTGCTGTGGCTCTATCTCATTGGAGTAAATTTGTGAATGCTGGAAGAATTTCAAAAAACTCCTTGATTTTTGTTTGTTTGTTTGTTTGTTTTTATGGACTAATCACAATATAATGGCTAAAGGCACAAGCAATTTTACCTATAATCTGCATTATTAGCATTTTCTCTACCATTTTTGTAAAATTCAAACAATCAATAAAACAGTAGGTGCAAATTTGTAACATTTGCTGAATAGAGGTGTAAATTCTGACACCATGACCTATTTCAAGCTACCAGTGTGATGTCAGGAAATGTGAAATGGGGAAGAAACGCACAGAGGCACACCAGCATGTAGTATTTCCACCATTCAGACAACCCAGTAAAATAACCTCAAAGGCATAGATAATAGTAAGATGAAATAAATAATTAGGAAATGATGAGTTTTGAGGATTTATTATCTTTGCTTTTAATATATTTTTATGTATTCTTATGCAAAATTTTGTTAATGTTTATTTATTTTTGAGAAAAGAAAGAGACAGCAAGAGTAGGAGAGGAGCAGGGAGAGAGGGAGACACAGAATCTGAAGCAGGCTCCAGGGTCTGAACTGTCAGCACAGAGCCTGACGTGGGGCTCAAACTCACAAACCACAAAGTCAGACACTTAAGTGACTGAGCTACCCAGATGCCCCAATATATTTTTAAATGGTAAGTTTGCATGAGTTAATTTTTAATAATTGCTGGAATTTAAAAATGACTTTATTTTTAATACATTTTTTAGAAAGTTTCTTCATTTATTTTGAGACAGAGAGAGAGAGCATGTACATGTGGAGAAGGGGCAGAGAAAGAGGGAGAGTGAGAGAATCCCAAGCAGGCTCTGAGCTGTCAGGATGGACACCAACGCAGGGCTGGATCTTGCCAACTATAAGATTATTTACTGAAACCAAAGATTTGGATGCTTAACCGATTGAGCCACCCAGGCATTCCTACTTTGAGTACATTTTTAAAATGACTTTTAATAACTGGTACACAGAATTCCTGAAAATTTAGAAATCAGTTCTTGTGAGTGGGTAAAGCTGGTGCCAGTGTACCCCTACATGTAGGAAAAGAGATCTGAAATCCAAAAAACAAGACACCACCTTCTTCTGTCTACATCAATATCTACATAAGCTAAAGACACTAAGAGACACAAACACTAGAATTTTTCCTTAGTCACATTGCAGTATTTCCTCTCTATGATGTCACTCTCTTTTACTAGATGATCTGTTCTATTTGATCTCACAACCCAGAGGGGAAGGTGAGAAAAATATAATGGAATCATGCCCAATTATGACTGGATTAGCCTTGTGGTTGCTATCGCAAATCTTTCTCATGGTTAAATTTCATAATATATAACTAAAATGCTTTAATTTTTTGCACTTCACATGCTCAAAGAAGTAAAAATTTTCACACTGAATCTGAAGGCCTAGAGCATCATTTTTTTCAAACTCAAGTATTATAAAGAACAATAATTAAGGATTTTTGAGTATTTGATTACTTTAATTTAGAAAACAAAATCAAACCAATGTTTAATGTTTCCATGAAAGGAAATTAATGGCTGGATGATTTTACAAGTAATTCTACATAATTAAAATCTAAGAAAAAGTGAAGCTGATTGCATTAAAAGCTTTTCAGAAAAAAATAAATAGCAATATTTAACACTGCTTTATTTTTGCCATGTACCTATTCCTACCCATGACATTTCTTCTCTGTGATGACTCTGAAAGTCAGCATTCAACCTCTCACTGTTACATATTGTGGTTGTAATAGCTGATGCCCAGGGGAACATGAACACATAGGCCAAAATAAGCACATAAATTCTATTTACTAGATGAAGGAGAATTATTAGAAAGGAGAAACTAAGAATTTAAAATAATCACAGTAAATAAATTTAAATAGTTTAAAGAAGATAAACTGATGAAAACAAGAACAAAAGTCATTTTAAAGTTTAATTTTAGGAATAAAAAATGTATAATAGTTGAAAAGCATACTAAAGTGGACCAGAAAAGTGCAGGACAGATAAAGCCAAAGAATAAATTAGTGAGCTGAAAGATCAACTTGAGATGCTGCAACAGAAGACAGAAGAGATAATAAGGAAATAGATTAAAAGAAAAGCTAAGAGAAATGAAGGATAGGATTATAAGGCCACAAGTCTAAACGTCTAAACCAAACTGACTCCATGACAGGCTTTGAGTTTCCCCTCTAAACTAGAAGGCCTGAGTTTCGGCTTTCCTGAAACTATCAGGTAGTTACACATTGCTCAAGGCAGGAGTAACCACCCTTGAAACACTCAATCAAGAAAGGCCAGCGACCACCCTCCACACTGTTAAGGGAGAGGCCTGGAGATAGAAATTATAGATAGGACCCTGTTACCTAATGTTAAAGTTCACCTGTTAGTCGCCGAACAAGACCCTAGGCTCGCTCTGTGATTGGTTGAATTTAAAGGTACTCTAAATGTTGTAATTGGATCCCGCCAAAAGTAGTGAATACTCTAGACAATGTGTATGGTCAAACCCGCTGTCAATGATGTTGAATAATTATGACTGGATCACTGTTCCCATGTCGCAACTTCTGTAACTCCCCTGTCTCAAACCCATAAAAACCCTACTCTGCCCTTGTTCGGGGCTCTCAGCACAGATCCATATGCTGGTGAAGTCTGTGAGCCCAAGCTCGAGCCCGTAATAAAGCCCTTTGCCTTTGCATGTGTGACTCGGTCTCCCTGGTGGTCTCTGGTCGGTGAGGATACTGCGATCTGGGTATAACAGGATGGGAAATGTATCCAGATAATAAAAATCCCAAAGAATATTAAAAATAATAATAAATTTCTAAGAATTAAAAGCACATAAATTGGTTTTGATTGAAAACATTTACAGAGTAGCCATCTAACTGAAACAATCATACTTTTTCATATATGAAAGAAAAAATTTCAAAATTTAAAAATATTTACAATAAAAGAACACATTAACTACAAAAGCCAGGAATCAGACTGATCAGATTTTTTTTAACAGCAATATCACATACAAGAAAAAAATGGGATAATAATTTTATGGATTCAAAGTGGAAAAATAAAAGTCAACCTGGTTATATATCCAATCAAGTTTCCATTTAATCTTTTTAATGTTTTATTTATTTTTGAGAGACGGGGGGGAGAGAGAGAGAGAGAGACAGCATGAGCAGGGGAAAGTCAGAGAGAGAGGAAGATACTAAATATGAAACAGGCTCCAGACTCTGAGCTACCTGTCAGCACAAGCCCGACACAGGGCTCGAACCCACGAACCCTGTGATCATGACCTGAGCTGAAGTCGGCTGCTCAACCAACTGAGTCATCCAGGTGCCCCAAGTTTCTATTTAAATGAGAAAGCATAACACAGTGATTCTCATATTAAAGAATTTCAGAAAGCTTGTCGCATGAAAATTAGTTCTGAAACTCTCTTGAATTAAGAATCTAATGAGAATAAATAAATATATATAACTAATAATAGAGAAAGTAAATAAAGTTTATTATTTTCTTTTTTATATAAACGTTATTTTTTTTTGGAATGTTTATGTATTTTTAAGAAACAGAGAGATACAAAGTGTGAGCGGGAGAGGGGCAGAGAGAGAGAGAGAGACACTGAATCAGAAGCAGGCCCCAAGCTCTGAGCTGTCAGCACAGAGCCGGAAGCGGGGCTCGAACTCACGAGCTGAGAGATCATGACCTGTAGTTTATTATTTTCTAAAACAGAAAACCAACGAAGTGACATATAAAAGTACATTAATAAAATCCCAAAACTTTAATTCAAAGTGATACAGACATTGAGAGGAGGGACAAGAGAGATGTGATGACATATGAAAAGTATGTGTTTATTAGAGGAGGATGTAGATTCTGATAAATTTTTAAAGATCTACAGGGCTAAATACCAGTGTGGGTCTTAAGGTGCCTACCATATGAACAAAAGCAGAATGATGAACTTTTTATACAAGTTAAAGAAAACTGACTAGCAGTTGAAAACAGAACAGAGAAATAGGTAACAAAAAGAAGTGAAGTAAATGAAACATATGTAAAAGAAGTGACAGAAATGAGAGTCATTAAAATAAATGTAAATGGGTTTAACTCACCAATTAAAAGATATTTTCAGACTGGATAAGAAATATTTAATAGTATGACAGGTAAAAGAGACACACTTAAAATACTGGGACATAGAAAGTTAAAATAATAGAAGAAGATAAAGCAGGTCAAAATGAGTCAAAATGAAGCTGAAATAGTAATTTGTATCTGACAAATTTAAAGCAAATTTAAAGTAGAATCTAAAGGAAAATGACATAATAAAGGACAAAAAGAAATGAACAAAAAAGAGAACAACAGAGCAGAATATATAACTGTTACACATGTGTGTAAAATTAAAATTTATAATGCCATAAGAATACTGCAAGAAAAACAAGCTACTGATATCATAGTTTAAAATTTTAATAATTTCTTTAATAACAAACACAATATGTAAGTATGTATTTGTAACGTAAGTAACCTTAGTAATACAATTAGTAAGTTTAAATTGCTAGATAAATAAAGAACACTTCATCAAAAAACAGAGATGGGAAGAGAGAGTGCACAGTACTTAAGTAAAGTTCTAAGTATACTTATCAGGAAAAAAATATCAGAGAAAAAAGTATTCAGTATTTAAGTATACTTAAAATTAAAAGTTAAGTATTCAAATCAAAGAATTAAAGAAAGTGACTAAGCAAACTGAAATAGACAAGAAGACCATTAAACTAGAAGTGAACCTCCTTAGTTTGACTTAAACACACACACACACACACACACACACACACACCCCAAATCCTACGTAAGGTACGGTAAGCACCAACCAATGTTTTAAGAAAAGAAAAAGAAAATGGGGGTACCAAGATTGAAAATTAGAATTTCTAAATAGTGTGCTAATGTAGAAAGATCCGCATTATTAACAACTCCAGTTTTTAAGAAAGGTTAGCAAAGTTGCCAGATTAAGTTAAATAGAACAAAACTAATTTATTTTACCCAATGTATGTACTAAAAAAGATGGCATTCAAAATTGGTTTAAAAAATTCTAGAACGTGTGTAGGAACTTGTTTAACAAAGAGTACTCAAGACCCATTTAGAGAGAATGCTAAAACTAGAAAAGGAAATTCTGAAAGATGAAGATGGAGAAACATTCCATGCTTTTTATTGGGCACCTCTAATAAAAGATGATAAGTACTATCATCACTACCTCTACACTCACTACAACCCCAAATTCCAATCCAAAATTCTAAGTGGATTTTTGAAAGAATGTGAGAAACAGATTTTAAAATGTATGGGGAATAACAGAAGTCCATGAATAGCTATATTAACTTGAAAAAGCATTCAAAAGGAGACTTGCTTTACTAGATTGTAAATACTCCAAAACCATAAGAAGAAAAATGGTGTGGTGATGACATATAACTAAAGAAATAGACCAATGAAAACAACAGAGATTTTAGAGATGGACACATGTATAAAGGAGAACTTAATTTGTAATGTCTTCACAAATCAACGAGGGAAAATCAAAGTGCTTGGTAGATGATCTACTGGTCTCCTTAAAATCAGCTGACTATGGAAAAAACAAAATTCCCTGCTTACTACATATGCAGAACAGGCTACAGACATGTAGATTTAAAAACTCAAATGTAAAAACTAAAAGTATACTTATGAAAAGATAAGAGTGTAACTTGTGATCCAGGGGTGGAGAAAGACTTCTTTAAAGAACTATAGAGCTCATAAAGAACTTTAATACCTTAGTTCTGGGGCTACAATGATAACTAGGAACCAAATCACACAGTTTTAAATACAGGTTCTTACCAGGTTTTACTTGAAATGTGCTGTGTTTGATAAAGATTCAGCTGAAAAAGTGCTAGACCTGTTAACATACTTAACTATACTTGTGCGTGTGTGTGTGTGTATGTGTGTACTACATAGTATTAAAAATGAATATAGTCAAATAGATATAATGGCAATTGACTGAATCAAAGGAAAAGATTAAATTCCATACAACAGCCCTGGAAAATACTTTTACTTTAATGACTCACTGAAAGTGTGTTTTATTTTTGGAATGTCTTCTGAAAAGCTAAGGTCACATCAGCCAACAGCTTGCTGATGAGCATTTCTACAATATGAAATAGAAAGCTCATAAATCTAATTTTAGCCATACTGTGGTTTCTCAATTCAACTGTATTTAAATGAGATTATTTCAAATGTTTTTGGTATGATGGTACAATTTACTTACAATGCTAATGCAAATACAATTTTGTTATTGGTAATATTCACTTCTATATATTACTTTCACACTGATTATTGCTTCCCAATACAATAGCTTAATTTAATATAGTATAAGTGAGGTCATATTGATATAAAAGTCATCCTTAGCACTTTTTTCCAAATTTTGTTTAAAATTTAGAGAAGAAACATTTATTACCATCTTTCCTTACATTATTAAAATGAGTATTTGCTATGGCAGGATCTCTCTTTAGAAAAATAATTATAAATAAAAATCTTTAATCATATGGGAACCACAAGAACTGCAGAAGATATATTCAGAATATATTCATGCAACTTTCATGCAGTCGTTTTACAAAAGGAACCCAATATTATTGGAAGCTTAATTAACTTGTCCTATTTCATCTCATGTCACCATACTAGAATAATCAAAGCACTGATAAATCATACAGGAAGAAGACCACCAAAAGGAAGAAGGCAAGTTTTCCTTTTTGTTCTTGCCTGGTTTCTTTTATACTGTGTATATAGAGCATTAATTATTTTTGCTCAGGTGGACATTTCAAAAAATGTTTTATTATTATGGAAAACTCCTAATGCATTCACGATTAAAGATAACAGAGTAGAAATATCTGATACCCTCAATACTCAGGTTACATAATTATCAACTCACTTATACTGACACTATCATATCCCCTATACATCAGACATCATACCGCCTGCACATAATTCAACAACTAGTTCTAAAAGAATATTTCCTTTAAAAAATACACAACCATAATGCTATATTTTTTAAGTAGTACTATATCTTACTATTATTAAGTATCCAATCACTATACTTTCCTGACCTTTAAAAATCTGTTTGAACTGGGATACAACAAAATCCACTCATTGCATTTAATAAGTATGTATCTCATCTCTTTTGATTTATAGATTTTAACCTATAAATTTTAATCTACATACTTAGCCTCACTCTATTTATATCTTGTTTTAGAACTTAAAACAAACTGGGTCATTTGTTCTGTAGTTTTTCACAGTTTGGGTTTTATTGATTGTATCCTCATGATGCTGTTTTTTACATTCTTTTGCCACATGATGAGTAGATCTTGAAGTTCAAAGTTGGACTGGTTTCAGGATCAGTTTTTTGTACTGCTACCACATAGACGGTGGTGTGTATATTTTTCAGGAGATAAATAATATATGGTCATTATCTTTTTGTGACAATCTAAATAACACTTGATAATTATTGATTGTTGTTTCAGTGGAAGTTGCAAAAAGTTTGATTTTATTTCTATCATTCATTCTTTATGTATTAACTGGAGTATCTTTTTAAAAATCCTCTCATCAATTACTTGTTACCAAGAATAATGTATATACAAAACAAGATAAGTGCTCAAGTGTTTTGTATTTTCTAATCTTCAAAATGATGAGTTGGTTACCTTGAATAGTGACCAATGAAGTTTTTTTTTTTTATACTTTTTTTAAACATGTTTCAGTCTATAGAGGTTATTATTACTTTTCAAGTTCTAATTGCCCCATCTATGGTTAGTAAAAATGTCTTTAATTGACACCAGTGGGTTCTTGGTATGTTCATAAGGCTTTAATAGTTTCCTTAGTTTTTGATATGACATTCTGGGCTCATATGTACATTTCCTACCTTAAACCTGAGTGAAATCACCCATTTCCCCAAGGAATGCTTGTTCATTTCACTTTAGTGGAAAATGGTAGGAATTATAATGTAAATATTGGGGAAGAAGCTTATCATTGCTACTGGGTCAGTCTGTACTTTTAGTATTTGCTTTTTAGAGGCAGGGCTAGATATTTTTAAGACAAAAACACCACGAATTCATACAGATATCTTCATTTCAAATTTACTTAAATTTATCTGTCTTGTCTGTTTTTTCCTTTACCTGCACCAAGAATCCTGGTTTCCAAAGATAACAACATAATGACCTGGATACTTGACAGCACATCTGTAAAATTCTTAGAATGACAATATTCATACTACCAACAAAAATGTAATGCTTTAGAAAGTTTAATATTCTTTAGTTAAGTTTTTCTTTTGTCTTAGGGAACAGTCTAGTAGGGAAGAATAGCAAATTATTTGTGTTTTTAAAATCTTCTTTACTGATGTATAATTGTCTTGCAATTTTAAGTTGGTAAAGGCTCAGCTATAATTAAGATAAAGAATAATTCCACACCGCAAAATTTCTCATCTATCCCTTTACTGTCAGTCTCCACCTTGCCTATTTATGGCCTCACATATCCACTGATACAGTTTCTGTTACTACAAGTTTTTTAAATTTTTTTAACCTTTATTCATTTTGAGAGACAGAGAGACAGAGCATGAGTAAGGAAGCGGCAGAATGAGAGGGAGGCACAGAATCTGAAGCAGGCTCCAGGCTCTGAACTGTCAGCACAGAGCCTGATGAAGAGCTGATACAACCAGGAACCTTCAATCTCTGTTTCTCCTTTCCCCACTCAATCTCTGTTTCTCCCTCTCTCAAAAATAAATAAACATTAAATAATTTTAAAGAAAGAAATCAATAAAACAGATAATCTTCCCTCAAATTAGGCAAAGATATGAATAAACAATTCACAAAAGAGAAAACCTAAATAAGAAACACAAAGTGATGTTCACATTCACTAATGAGATATAATTGCGCATTCAAGATCTTGAAAAAAATAAAGACTCATAATATCAAATATTGCTGAGGCTGTGAAGCAACATGTTATTTCCTACACTGTTGAAAGAAAGGTAAATTTGTTGTACCTATCTAGAGAAGTATTTGGCAATATTCAGTAAAGTTGTAGTGTATATTTTTAATATAATTATATGTCTAATTTATATATATTATAAAATATTTACACTTTTTTATAAAAAGCTGCTCCTGTAACTTCTTTTGGAATAATAATCTGAAAGAAAGAAAACAAAAAAGAAAAGAAAAGGAGAAAAGAAAGGAAAGGAAAGGAGAGGGAAAGGAGAAGGAAAGGAAAGGGAAAAGAGGAGAGGGGAGGGGAGGAAAGGGAACATCCAAATGCTCATAAACAGAGCACTGACCAAAATATTCTTAAATATTCAGTCTATTAAATCTCAGTGATTAAAATAAATGAACTTGTGCTATATATACCAATATGGATAAACAAACATAATATTTAACAAAAAGTGCAGAATGCAGAAGGTAAAAACATTTTATAATAATTTAGAAAACATTCAAAACAATGTCTTCCTATTTTTATGAATATCTGTTATGAATAAAAATACACAAATATATATGGAAATGATCAATACCAAACTTAGGATAGCAGATTACTTTGGGGAAAATTCTGAAGAGAAGGAAAATAAAATTTAGGGGTTTCCTCTTTTTTTTTACAGAAATAATTGTGGCAAAAGTTAAATTTGTAAAGCTGGGTTGTGGGAATAGGGATGTCAGGTATATTATTTTTATTTGATTATATTTGAAATATTTCATAATTAAAAAAAACACAAATATAAAAAGAAGCCTGTTGGATTAGAAACATGAACTGCTGGGGCGACTGGGTGGCTCAGTGGGTTGAGCATCCAACTTCGGCTCATGTCATGATCTCATGGTTTGTGGGTTCGAGCCCTACATTGAGCTCTGTGCTGACAGCTAGCTAAGAGCCTAGGGCCTGCTTTGGATTCTGTATCTCCCTCTCTCTCTGACCCTCCCCTGCTCACACTGCCCCCCCCTCAGAAATGAATAATAATAATAAAAAAAAACATGAACTGCTGACAGCTGGCAGATAAAGTTGGCAGAATTAAGGTGGTTGCATTCCTGCTAAATCACAGAGCAAACTGCAGATAATGGTAACTGCGAGGAGTGTGACCAGACATCCCAGCTCTCCTCTGCACCTGTAGGAACATCACCGCCACCAGGGCGATGTTGCAGATAAGATGCCTTGGGGTGGGAAGATTCTAAGGCCATTGAACAGGACTGTGTGTGAGGGGGATGAAGATTTTGCTTTTCTGTTTCTGTAGCAAGCTCTGCTCTTCTCTTGAGTTGATATTGGAAGTTAAAGTGACAGGTGATTGATTATCTGACAGCCTTCTGATGCAAACTGTAGCAGGGAATGCCATCAATGATCCAAAGCATGTAAAACTAATAGGTTCTATACAGAAAAAAGGAAACCAAAAGTAAGTTAAACAGTAAGTTGAGAGACAGAGAGAGAGAGAGAGAGAGAGCACATGCAGGGCAGGGGCAGAGAGTGACGGAGAGAGAGAATCCCGAACAGGCTCCATGCTTAGAGCCCGACATGAAGCTTGATCTCAGGAACCATGAGATGGTGACCTGAGCCGAAATCAAGAGTTGGAGGCTTAACTGACTGAGCCACCCAGAAGCCCTGATCCCAGCTGTCTTTTTAATTTCAAAAATTTAAAGACTTCCATTGCATTATAGTTTTATGAGGATTTACAAATTTAGAAAGGACTTAAAATACCATTTGGTCATCGTTCACTTTTATTATAGAATATCTAATTCTATCACTGTAAATGTTTTGTGTGATAGAGCAAATCCTTCACTTTCCAACTAAATATTCTAGATATGTTAGCCACACAAAAATGAAGTCCCTCGAAGCTGGCCATTCCCCAGAAATGGAAGAAAAAAATCTTCCACTTATTTACTATGTAGAAATCTGACAACTTGTTTGATGATTCCCTCTTAGAAGCTGCCAAATCGGAAACGTGGAAGAATTTCCAGCCACACCATTTTTGTCATTCAGAAACTGGTCAGTGAGCCATACTGTCCTCAAATCATGTTTTTCTAGTACGTCATTGTGATATTAAAATACCTGAATACATTGATGACATTAGGAAATATAAATATTTTACATAAAATTCCAGAGTCCCATCTTTTCTTGAAAATCTAGCATGGGTAGCCATAGGGGTGTCCATTCCTTCCAGCCCTGGTATAATCTTATGCTATACCGGGTATTAGAGCTTTAGGGAGCCAGGATCTGTCCAGGGGCTGGACCTGGCTCAGAGCCAGTTATGAGCTATACATGGACAGAGTCACCAATCCTCCTCATCTCTTGAAAATACAGATCTATCAACACTGGGGCCACAATCCTACATGGCAGCAAATTGACTAGAGCTAAGTAGTTAACTGCCAATAGTATCCACTATTCTTTATTGTTTATGTTTTATCTTCTTTATACTCTTACTTTTACCTGTGTTGTTAAATTGTATTTTGTTCAAAATATTTGTTATTTTTTTCTATGACTAGATCACTCTTTCCTTAACCCAGTAACATCAGGCTTGGCCAAATATCTTACTCTGGCCGATAAATTTGGGATATATGCCAGTTCCAAGCAGAAGCTTTAAGAGACCTCATGTGGCTCTGCCTTCTGCAATTTTCCCTCAGCCAAGACATCAGGATTTCCCCAGATGAGAGCTGCTCCTCTAGTCTAATCCCAGAATGAAGATGATAAAGAGCAGAGCTGAAACAGGCTCATGAGGCACATGGGGCATGAGCAAAAATAAGTGATTATTTTCATGAGCCTCTGAGATTTCAGTGTCATTTTCTATCACAGTAGATCTTAGCCTAAGCTAGCCCATGCATCTTTCAAGCTCCACCAGCCATTTTATTCTGCCAAACATCAGCAACAATATCATGCCTGCTTAAAAAGAAGAGGCATTTGATCCAGTGATCTAAATCTTTTTTTTTTTTTTTTGAGAAAGGAGAATGTATAGAGCATGATAGAAGTGTCTAGTTTTGTACAAAATGGTATACATGTTTCCTTTTTAGTTTTACAGCTTAGGATGGAATGGATATAAATTAACTAAAACCCCACCATGTGCTGGGTGTTTTGCATACTTTACCTCATTTTAAGTGATCAACATTGCTTAAATGTATAGTCACTGTTCCTCCCAGTTCTTAAACAAGTAAATTGCAGCTCAGAAATTTAGATTGTGTCTGTATTTGAATATGTAGTTTTTAGTCCTAAAGTTATGTCTTCTTTTCTAAGCCTACTCCCTTCTTCAAAGCATAGTTTCTAGGAAGTCTTATTCAAAAAGCTCTATTCAGAAATATGGCAGCATCTATCTATTTATTTATTTATTTATTTACTTTGGTTAATTTTTAAATATCTTTATCCATTTAGAGACAGAGAGACTGAGAGCAGGTGAGGAGCAGAGAGAAAGGGAGAGACAGAATCTCAAGTAGGCCCTGTGCTATCAGTACAGAGCCCAATGCAGCACTCTATCACACAAGCCTGGAGATCGTGACTTAAGCCTAATCAAGTTTCGGACACCTAACCTACTGAGCCACCCAGGAGCCCCAAAATTGACAGCATTCTAAAAAATGTTTAATGTTTATTTATTTTTGAGAGAGACACACACAGAGCATGAGTGGGGGAGGGACAGAGACAGTGAGGGAGATACAGAATCTGAAAGAGGCTCCAGGCTCTGAGCTGTCAGCACAGAGCCCTGCACGGGGCTTGAAAAACATGAACTGTGAGATCATGACCTTAGCCGAAGTCGGACACTTAACCAACTGAGCCACCCAGGCATCACAAAATTGGCATAGACAGTTTAAGAGAAATTTTCAAAATCATGGCTTGCTTTTGAGCTCAGCAGAACTCAAGACATAAGGCTTTCATCATATTCATAAGGCATGGTTATAGAAAAACCTATGATTGATTGAGATCAATTATTCATACTAATCTTTCTTAAATCAACAAGTAAAAATAGGGACAGGAGATAGGGCACCTGGGTGGCTCAGTTGATTAAGCATCTGACTCTTGATTTCAGCTCAGGTCATGATCTCACAGTTCATGAGACTGAGCCCCATGTTGGGCTCTATGCTAACACTGTGGAGCCTGCTAGCTCTCTTACTCTCACTCTGTTCTTCCCCTGCTCGCTCTCTCTCTCAAAATAAATAAACTTAAAAATAAGGGCTGCCTGGGTGGCTTTGTCAGTTAAGCTTCCTACTGTGGCTTGGGTCATGATCTTACAGTTCATGGGTTTGAGCCCTGCATAGTGCTCTGCGCTGAACATTTGCTCAGAGCCTGGAGCCTGCCTCAGATTCAGTGTCTCCTTCTCTCTCTGTCCCTCCTCCATCTGTTCTCTGTCTCACTCTGTCTCTCAAAAATAAAGAAATGTAAAAAGTAAAAAAAGAAAAAAATCACAAAAAAAGGGACAGGAGAGAGTAGTGTTGGAGGAAAGGAGTCCCAATAGAAACAACAAATTTAAATGCTGAGGAAAGTCGTTAAAAAGAAGCTTTAACCCCTTATATTTACTGCCTTGTCTCCAACCCTTGTATTTGAGGATTTAAAAGCCAACAAACTATTTTGGGGATCTTAAGGTTAACAGAACTTGTACGTCTATTTCTGGGAGATGGCAAGTTTTATGGTCAATCTCACAGGGTATGAAGCATTAAGAAATGATGAAGTCATGCTTAGAGAAGCAAGACTTGGTAGAACACCCCACCAATCATTTCATTGCCTACAGAACCTTCCTTGAGAAGGGCATGGACTTAGTTGAGAGGAAACCAGTAAATTTGAAGGGCCTCATGGTCCGGATAAGGGGGATGCTGAATGACTTGTGTGGACCAATGACTTAACCATAGAAGGAATGGATGTTTTGAGCATATATATGCTGCAGTTGGTGCTGATAAAAACAAAAACAGTATAAACGCTATCTGTTAATGGACTCCAGCTTGCGCAGGGGATGAGGACTCAGGACCAGATTTCCTCCACTGAATCCACTGGCATAGCCCCAGGAGAAGAGGAGTCTCACTCTGAGTAAAGATCCTGATTGGACCAAGAAAAGTTTGAATACAGTGAGTTGCTAATTGAGAAGAATGGAGGCCTATCATCAAAATTAATTTCAATTAAAGAAAAATAAAGTTAACTTTTGCGTATATCATTTTAAGAAATCTAAAAATTTTACCCATTTTGCATAAACACCTCAAATTTGGGATTTATGACCTGTAATGCCTGTGTCTTTGTGATCTCTACCAGTCATGATTTACATCAAAATAGAAGCTTTAAAAGAATCGTGTTCTATCAAGGTTCTATTAAGATTCTGCCAAGGTGATTTGTCCTTATAAAGTAATGGTGAGGCTATAGATTGAGAAGGGAGCTGCCTAAGTTACTCAGAAGGTAAATGATCCATTTATAGCTAAGGGACACTGAAACAGATCACCCATCACAGATGATGTACTGTTCTCCAATAGACAGAAGCTCCTGTCATTTCTAAGGTAATCAAAGACACAGAAGAAGAAATGGATATATTGGACAGTGGTCATTAATCAAAGAAAGGTAGGAACCATCAAGAAGTACCCTCAGAATCCAAAGCATGACAGAAAGAGGCACTGGGCCTTCCTAGAAAAAAGGGCCAGAATAAAGCCCACTGCTAGAAGACTTTGTAGGAATTCTATTATTTCCTTGTGTCTTAATTATTTTTATTGTATTTCCTCACAGTGATTGGCAATTAAACACTTAAAAAAAAAGACTCATGCTTTTATTCTAGATTTCAGCAACTAAAGCATCTTTCCTATGGAGATATAGCTTTTTCACAACCCAATTATTTTCACAGATCTAGACATTAAAATCAAAACAAAACAAAACAAAACAGAACAGTACTATAGTTTTGGAAAGAAGGTGTGGCAAACTCTGTAGCTTGGCAGAAAGCCTCACAGAAAACAAGCTGTGGACCTAGATTTGATTTTCTGCCTAACAGTAACATGACCATGTGTACAACTTCCCAGTGAAGGATGAAGTACATTTCTGCATTCCTGCAGATTTATGGAATACCCAGGGAGATGAAACTTTGAACTCTTTTGAAAGAAAATTGTCTTTACATTTTCTACCAGGCAAAACATAGCGTTTCGGAGAACATCGTTTTTGTTTGGGACCACCATAAGTTAAGCAACTAATATCCCCACATTATTTGTGAGCATGTGGTGTTTGGTGAAGTGAGCCAAGGGCAAATACTTCAGACTGGACCCTATGTCTTCTGTGAGTCCACCAAAGGCATCTGGGATGGAAAGGGTAATCAGTCCTAAATTTTGTTTGATTAGAGATTATCTACAGTAAGAGTTGGGTCCTCTGCCTAAGTGACGGGAGGACCCATAGCAGTAGGTGAGGGCTTGTGATTCCCAAGAGGAAGAACTGCTAATAGATTTGGAAAGGACCCTGTTCATGCTCATGGATCAGAACAATGGGAATGCAGCCTTGTGACTAGCACAAGGCAAGGTGAGATCACCGAGAAAAAAAGGAGAAAATGAGACATAGACCCAAGGACATTGTGAAAATGTGAGTATTCTAAGGATTCTCAGAAATATTTAAGAAAGGTATCAAGGTTCTACCGTCTTTCAAGTGAGAGATAAAATACAGACATTTGGGCTACACATATTAAATTATATAAGAACTCTTCTGGGAAAAACATGCATGGGCTAAAAAAAGTTTTATTTGAAAATAATCACATGCTGCATTGAAAAAATATTAATGACTGCTAGAAACTACAACATCAAAGCTAATAATAATACTCAAAATTAATCACAAACACACTTTGGAATTTTACTGACTGAATCTAAAATATTTTGCTCCCTTTGTCACTAACTTCATTCTCTTCCTATAAGGGCAAGAGGGTCGAACACTAGATAATATTGCTTGGCTTTTGAAAACAGTTGCAAAAAGAGAACAGCACTATTTTGTTCTTGCTACACTGAGACAGACTATTTCTATGATAAGTTCCTTTTAAAAAATTTTAACCTTAAATTCTAGTAGCCAGGCCATTGATCAGTTCTGGTGAAGTGGGTCTATTTCTATGTATGTTCATCTATATATACATATATACAGATATTTGCTGTTAGTCCTTATTTCCAAAGACTCTACTCCTTCTTGTTTATAACTACTAGTAGAGAGAGGGTGAGTGATGACCCTCCCTGTTGATGATCAAGTGGTCTGCCCTCTCAGTATTCTTCAGCACAGAGAAGCACAACCCTTATATATTAAAATGATCAGTGCCCTAATTTGAAATTTTTCAAAGGATGAGTTCGCCTTGCTGGTTTCATTTAATCAGGGTTCTGCGGAACTTGCTGACAAAGGCTTTCTGAGTCAGTCAGGAGGTCTCTGAACTCCACAGCTTCCTGCTGAATGCTGCCTAATCTGACCCAGTTCTTCCCCGTGAACAAGACTCCTAAAGGAAGCACTAGAACTGAGTCAATGCCAACAGAGCACATTGCACAAATATTCAAAAACAAAGCTCAGAGCCCTGTGTGCCCTGTTTTCTGATATTTGTCTGGCTGTTAAGCAATTTTTTTATCCTTACTGAGACTAATCCATAAAATCAAGGTAACATCTTCCCCACGTGGCCTCCTAGGAGGATTTAAAAAATAGTAAATATAAAGTAGCATTTAATGCATCTTAATTGTCATCCCCCTCTTGTTGAGACTTAGACAACCAAGCGGTCTGCCTTCACCCTGATGATTCTGAACTTCATCACAACATAAATTTGGTAAAGAAGAACACCACTTTCATTGGGTCTACATCAGGTTCAGCCTAATTCCTAGTCCATAATCCCTTCCCATTAGATGCCATTATGAGAGATATAGCTTTGCCTCTGCTTCTGGACACGAACCTACACTAGCACTTGACCTCAAGTCTCTCCACGCTACCCATGCCCTCTGGTATTCAGGACCTTCTGAAATACAGATGCCTGCCTTCTTTGGGAGCTTCCGACACCCTTAGCCCCTGTGGCTCCAGTTCTTATAAGCACACTTCTAAGATGCCTAATTTCAAGTCCTCTCCTCAAAACCCTATGCACACCTGCCCTGCTCTTGCCTCTCCTTTCTTCTCAACTGCACTCACCCTGACTTCCTGTCTAAAAAGCTATGAACCATGCTTCAAATTCCTGTTAAATGGCTAAGGTCCACTTCATAGCTGATTCATCCCCATGCTACCTGTCTCCCATAGTTTCTGAGTGTGGTCACCATTGATCTTTAGATGTCTCATCACCATGTTCTGACACAATTTTATTTTGTTCTGAACTTCCTGATTGCCACCCACATGCACCTGGATGTTCTCTACATCTGTTACTTCACAGGAAATAAGATTCCCTTACTTCCTGAGGCACCATGTTGTTTTTCTAGCGGATAATTTAAATTTCTCCCAACTGGTTATGCCACTTTACCAGCAGAGACGATCCTGGGCTGTTTCAGAAGACAGAGTCCTCTTCTTGAGGCCCTGTCATCACGTGAGCATCCCTAAAGCTTTTCTAACTCTCCCACTGGAAGCTGGCAATGGCACTGAGGGCACTCCAGATCTAACCATGGTCCTGTGTGAAGCCTGGTCATTGAGAGCATTTCCTTGACTATTTTCCACACTGTTTGGTTTGGCTTCAAGGAGTGAAGATGCCAGACCCCAGTCTATTCCTTCCTGACCATTTTACCACAAGTAGTGTAAGATCAGTCGTCACACCTAAAGATATGATCACTCAGACATAATGAGAAAAGACACAGCTATGAGGTTTGACATATGAGGGTGGTAGTTCATGGGTGAAGAAGGCTGGGATTGAGTTGAGTCCCAGAAGTACCTAATCATTAAAGCACTACACATAAAGAGGGTTAACTTGACAGAAAAAAAAAAACAAAAACAAAACACTAGTCTAGAGAAGGGGAGCCAAGCAGTTGATGGCCCAATATCCCAAGGGGCCACTATCTCAGGAGCAGCTCACCAAGTTTTAGCATGTCAGTACCTGGGGTAAATGGTGGGTGATTCCAGTTCAGGGGATGGTACACAAAAGCAATGATGATTCAATGGCAAATGGTAATGTTAAATCATCATTGCTTAGAGAGATCTATCCATTTGTGTCCCGACCCCAGCCAGGAGCTGGACAGCAAATGTATGTGAGTTGAGGGAGAGAAATAAGAAGAAAGATGGAGCCAAATACTCAGAAGAGGCAAAGACTTACTAGAAAATGGGTCTGGAGCAATGTCCTAGTCTTAAGTAAACATGAGGTCTTGGGCAGCAAACAGAGCAGACAAACAAGATTTAGAAACTATTGTGATTGAAAGGTCAAAAGATGCCAGGATTTCTTCCAAGCATATATAGCACTTGACAAGGTTGGTAGCATAGCTAGACTCCAATCAACACCAGATGGAAAGAAAGGAGATGTTGACCTTTCTCCCAGACCAGAGGCAAGTGAATTTGGGTTTGCAGGTAAAATTCAAAGGCACATCCAAATTAAAGAGAAAGGCACAGGATACAGGAAATATTATTACAGTCACACCACTGCTCAATGACTTGTTCAGTGAGGCCTAACTAGGGATCATATTTGGATCTTTAAACTGGTATCACCAGTGTGTCAATTGTATGGCAGATCCCAGGATTCTAGCCTTTTAAATTCCTGGCCATATTTTTAGCAGAGACCTTTCAGTTCTGCATTATGACATCTATTACAGCCCGTCAGAATTTCTGCTGTTTCTGCCTCCATGACTTTACTCTGGACCCTCATCTGCAATTTCCTTTCCTTGTTCTGTTAGCTTCCCAACACTGCCTACTTATCACAAATGCCATAGTTCTTATGGTCCGTGTGTATCTTTAAAGCACTTTTCTGGACTATCCAGGATTGTCAGTTTGCTATACATGCTGGGTTGTGACTATCTTAAGGGCATATGATTTTTTGTTATTATTTCTTTGGAATTCTCTCTGAATCTTAGTTCAAAATTTTGCACATAAGCTCTGTTATATATTAGATGTTATATATTATGTATTTTATCGATCTATCACCCCCGTTTTACCAACATGCTCATAAATAATTGTAATTCCATGTTACTTAATGGTCAAAATTGATTTCGGCTCTTAAGTTTCAAGTATGAAAATCTCAACTCTTATAATCTCTGTTGTGTTCCTCATAAAAACTGGAATGTTACTCTTCACTTAACGGTGATCCATGACAGGCTCTGATGGCCCAGCAGAAAGTCTAGTTGTTTGCCTATTTGGGGTCCAAGTTTTCCTTCTGTGATCCTCACATTAGTCCCTACATCTTCCTGTTTCATTGATTGCTCTTGTCAACATGATTTATGTCTCTCTTTCTCTGTTAGTTACTACATTGCTTTATATGAGAGAGTCTATCTTCTGCATCTCTCTCTGTTAACTGTTTACAGGTGATAGCTTCTGGGAAGTGAAACTGGATGGCCAGGGACCAGCCAGCGATGAGAGCCTTTATGAATACTGGTCTTAATATTTTGAATTTTATATCTTGTGTATTTATTTTTAAGAATTAGTAAATTAATCATTTAAAAGAAGCTCCATAGAGAGCCATTCTTAATCATAACATTCTGAGAGAAAAAAGGAGGGAATAAAAAAGAAAAAGATGAATAAAAAATCAATATATTGAAGACTTAAAAAGGAAAACAGACTGGAGACTAATTTCCAAATCAAAATAATACCACATAATGGAATATGTTAGCAAAAAAAAAGTGAGAAAATGATACAACAATAACTTACTAACATAAGTAAAACTTGGTTAAGAACAGGAATCAGAATTCAAGCTCAATGACTTGAATACTAGACTCTCTAGTATTAAATTAAAAGTATGCAATACTCTGTTGCCAATAGGCATTGCTAAGGGCCAAAATTTCAGTAGTCTGGAGTAAATTGATAATAATGACAACAAAAATAAAAATAAGAGAGACTGAAGTTTTTGGAATCTACACTATGCTATTCTAGAATGCCAGAGCTTGGGTCATTCATACAAATGGTAATCACAGAACAACAATTAATACACATATCATCTAAAGGGGAATAACATAGTTTATACATAGTTTATAACATTACTTCACATATTGCTCTAGTGTGCAAAAAGGATGATCCTTGGGGCACCTGGGTGGTTCAGTCAGTTAAGTGTCCAACTTCCACGCAAGTCATGATCTCGCAGTTCATGAGTTTGAGCCCCGCATCTTGCTCGGAGCTGAAGGCTCAGAGCCTGGAGCCTGCTTTGGACTCTGTGTCTCCTTCTTTCTCTGCCCCCTGTCCCCACTTGCACTCTGTTTCTCTCTCTCAAAAATAAATGAACACTTTTTTTTTTTAAAAAAAGGATGATCCTCTGCCACAAAATTATATAATAAACCTCACATTCATTTAAGTTCTTGTGAAAGTGATTTGTTTCAAGATATTACAGACACAAGGAGAACTCTTTTTCTATTTTGAATTCCACATAATTCTTGGGCTTATTTTACCCCCCCAATGTTGACAGTCCAGAAGTTATTAGGGAGGTAGAGCAATCAATAAAGAAATAGAAAAGAAATCATCTTTAGAAATATAACCATTAGTCAGGTTATTAAAAAATTAACCAATGCATCTGACTACTCCTATTCCAAAGCACAGAGGATTTAAAATGCCATAAAGGTCTACCTTAGTAAATGCATTATAAATAGTCCCAAAATTCAAATTGCCAAGGAAACCGTGACATCATTTTTTATTGTATGAAATAAATGCTATTTTTTATAGTCCCTCTAAGATATATAACTGCTGCCAATACAACCTTTTAAGATTAAGCACCAGCCTTTTTCTTCCTCAAGTGATTCTGGTATTTTCCCTTGTATTCACTATAATTAAGTTCTCCCCAGGCAAACAAGCTTCCCTACCAAGCAGGTATTCCCAGTTCCTCTTGGCTCTGATCACAGCATTCTCGCTAGCTTTCTCTGGACATTTCAATTCTACACATATAGTTTCATCCTAATTTACAGAACTTTTAATTACCACAACAACCTGTGATTATTCCAGAAATGAGACTGGTATGGCAGGTCTGCTGATATTCAGACCCACATAACCTTGACTGGTTCCACAAGTAATCAAACACTTTGCAAAGATAGACAGAGTTATTGCTAATTGATTTTTACGTATTTACTTTTTGACATTCAAGTAGCCAAAATACTCAAAGACGCTTTGTTCCTGGAAGACATTAAAACACTGAAATTCGACAGTATCCTTGTAGGACTACTTGACTTCATATGAACATGACTGGTAGAGCTTCTAGGCTTTTATAGACAGAGATGATTAACAGGGGTCTTGTCAACAGTCAACAATCATAAAACATAAGCAAGTTGACACAGTTAGTTGCTAATTCAATGCAAATTCTGTTTTAAACTTAATTTACCTTAAGGAGGCTTACTTATCTCTACTCAACCACTGTTTTTGACCTACATTTTATAGCTGCAACTTGACAAAATGTACGTGTCAATACTTAAAGTTTGTTTGTTTCTTTAACTAAAGGACCCAGTATTAGATGGGATATTTAGGAAGTGATGTGAATTAAGCCCCCTAATTGAGATTTTTCATTTTGTTTGAAAATAAGATTACCAGGTAATTTCAGCAAAAGTCTCTTTAAACAAAAAATAGCAAGTATGATTTATATTGCCTTAACAGAATATTCCTTGAGAAAGGAATACTCCCCACAGAAGATATTTTTCAAAGGGACTAACTAGATACTAAATAGAAAAAAAATGATATATAATAGCATACTTTTATTTTTATTTCTTAAGTGCTTGTTTAATTGCAATTCAAGAAAACCAAAAATAAATAAATAAATAAATAATAAATAAAATAGGTAATAAGTATGTTTTATATTCTAAACAGGCATTAGATAAAGCATTTTTATAACTGTCTTCTTCTTGGTATTTTTCTCTTTAAAAAAAAAGATTTCTCAGTGTTGTTTTTTTTTAATAAATAAAAGAGTATTAAAGAGGGGCCCTTGGGTGGCTCAGACTCATGGTTTCTGATTTTGAGCCCTGCATAGGACTCTGTGCTGACAGTTTGGAGTCCGCTTTGGATTCTCCCTATTTCTCCTTTCTCTGCAACTCCTGCTCTTATTCTCTCTCTCTCTCTCTCTCTCAAAATAAATAAATTAATTTAAAAATCATTTAAAGAAAAAAATATTAAAGAACACTTCATTGTATTGTAGTTTTCTTACAAGCCAAAGTCTGCTGCCTCCCTGCTCAGTTAACACATTAATGGTTGGAGCTGATGTAACTTTATAGATTGTTGGTTTTATATATGTAGAATTTGCAAAGCTAAATTCATAAACTTGCTGTTTTCAAAGATAAAGAGTTGCTGTTCTAATTCTTATACCTCTATATATTTTAACACAGGTACATAACAATGATATCTCTCAACCTCCCTTTCTTGATATTTTGGTTTTCAGGGTTTCAAGCTGAAACAATAATATAAATATAGTAATTAATATTGTTAGAAATGAGTTTAATAATTTCAAACTCACTGACTTAGCATTTCAGCAGAATCAGTCTCAATAATATTACAGTAAAATATAGGGTCTTCAAATAGTAATTTGTCACTTTAGCCTTTAAAAAGATAACTGATTTAGATAGTAATGCTGTAAGTGTTAATATATAAAAAAGAATTTGAGTTAGAGGTCAGAAAGTATTTTTATCTTGAAAATATTTATAGTGAATTCAGCTTTACTTCTTGGGTTCTTATCCCTTGAGGACGGCTTTGAGATCCAGGTTTAAATGAACCAGAAAACTTAAACTCAAAACTGATCTCACACTGCCAAACTTTACATGGTTTCTGCCTGAAATAATAAATCAAACTTGAAATTCAGCCCAGATTTGTTCAGAACTCCAATTTCATGAAATCACCAGTGTTCTGAAACTCTAATAAAATTTGTTATAAATCTAAAGCAACTATATAAATCAGAAATCAGGTAAAATGCCAATAAATTCACACACTAGAAAATGGAGCAATCTATTAGTAAATCATCTTTGCTTATCATGATTTCTGCAGATGATATATGGGAACAGAATAGGTAATTACCATAGGAAATTCAAAATCCAACATTTTAACATTAAAAACTTGAAGTTATTCATAAAATTTATCAAGATATTTGTGTCAGAATAAAAGAACTGGGGAAAAAAGCAAAAACCTCTCTTTATTTTCTTGAATTGCCATGAACTTCCAAATGACTTTGTCTTCACCCATTAGTAATTAACAGTTTAGGCTTTTCTGCGCATAGGGAAATAATAATGGAGCCAAAGTAACAAAGACGGGGGGGAAAAGTATGGAAAGTGTTCATCATTTTATTGGATAAAGATCTAAAATGCTGCTAGTAAAAATATTCTTAATGCACATATTCTCAGTTTTAAACAACTCCAACATGTACCTGAGAATTCCAATAGGTGAAAGAGAAGTTGGGCAGCATGATAAGAAAAAAAAATTAAATGAGGTAAAAAAAAAAAAAAAAGCCATGTGGTGTGAACAGCCGTTGAATGAGTAAGAAAACTGTGACTTTTAAAAAGAAGCTTTATCTAAATGGGGGTTAGATTCTGAGGGTTTAACATTAATGAGAGTTAAAAATAATAAAAGAAACCATCAAGAATTTTGATCTGTTAGCACTGAAAAGAACAGGAGCCAAAATAATAGTTCCAGGGAATTACTTCCAAGAGTTTTCAAAACCAAGTACATATTCTGTTTTTCATAAATGAGAACAAAGTGCTTGTGTTTTGATCACTTTTTGTTGACATATTTTAAATATATTGTTTGTACATTCTAGTTGACCAGCTGGGATTTCGTGGAGTGACAGCAAATGCCTGGGCAGAAATGAACTCACTATTCCACCTAATAGGCTAGTTCAAGATGATAGAGTAGCTTGCTAATGGAAGTTGCCTTACTAGTTTCACTGAATTTAAAGACTTATCAGAACATGGAGCACACTGGGATGATGGAAAGCTACCAAAACTAACCAGGTAGTTTGAGGTTTATAACTTCTAGTGTAGAAAAGGCTTCTTGATATTCAAATGCCCTCACTATTCAAATAGAGTAATTCATTTTTTTTTAAAAGTTGATGTTTAAATCATGACCTAGTAACTCTGAAGAACTACTCATAGTACTTTCTATAGTGGCCCAGAAAAAAAGATGTACTAATTTATATCATGGATTGGTCTTCCTTATGAACAAACTCATTCTGATCTTTCATTCTTACCTTTCTTGACAGCTATTCTGTAATTCAGAGATTTGTGAGTGGTTGAAGTGGTTGCCTGGGCAAATAATGAACCTTGAAATAATAATCTTTGGATATCAATAAAAAAAATTTTACTCTGAAAAGTCATCAAAAGACACTAAACTGTGTAGACTTGCAAGAAGGAAATGCAAATTCCCTTGTGGCCTCATTATTTCATAGGCCTCAGGGAAATCCTATGGGACAACAGGGCTCACAACACACTATAGAATTCCTCATACCATAAAGTTTTGTTATGGCCTTTGTGAAATTTGTCTTAAGTGTCATCACTGTAGTTTGAAAATTTCATAGGTTACCCACTGATATCCTGATTGGATTTTTAATGCCTCACATATTTCTTTTTAGCTAGGAACAATTGTTCTTTTGCTGAGATGAGATGCACTAGATTTTTATGCCCTTCCCCAGATTTATTAAACTCTTTCTTTTTCAGCCAGGTCAAGCTGTTTAATGAACAATCGTAGTGCAGGTACAGGAAATACTGAACACCCAAGCCAAAGCGTTGATGATGAAAGGAAAACAGAAGACTTCTCGTGCCTTAGAGTTACCTAAATGTGATCATTCCAGTGATTTTGGTGATACGGCTAGCGAGACAGGTGCCATCCTCCTCCCTCATAATTCTGCTTTTCTCCCCAAATTTGATTTTGCCAGAGCAGAATCAATCTTTGATATTAGGACACAGTAGTTGTACTCTTTTTGCAGTAACTTTCAAAAGACTACTAAAAATTATGTGTGACCATGAGCAAAGGAGATATGACACTAATAAAGAGCACTTAACAAAGTCAATAGGCATCTCTTTAATCCTCCTTTCTCTCCTCCTTTCTTTCTTTCTCTCTTTCTCTTTCTTTCTCTCCCTCCCTTCCTCTCTCCATCTTCCTTCCTTCCTTCCTTCCTTCCTTCCTTCCTTTCTTTCTTTCTTCCCCCATCATTTTTTTTTTAATTAGGGATCCACCCAATGTAGATTTTGATTATACCTTTTTTGAAACATGCTGCACTGAGTGCAAAGGAGCATGGGAACACAATGCAGGAGGCTGATATAATTCATTCATTCAACAATTATTTCCAGAACACATATTATATATCAGATACTCTTCTAGGTTCCTAGGATATATTAGTGAACAAAATGAACAAAAATATCTGCCCTTGTGGGACTCACCTGCTAGTGATAAAGGCAGACTGTAAACAACATAAAAATAGTATATAAGTGAATATTATAGTATGTGGTATGAAGTGACAAGTAACGTGTAAACATTTAGCAGGCGAGGGCAATCAGGACAGTGGGTGAAGATGACAATATAAGGAGGAGGGAAGTAGCAAATAGCAATTTTACACAGGAAGCCTTTTGAAGAAGCTGACATTTGAACAAAGATTTGAAGGAACTAGACAGAGTTAGATGATCTCCAAGACCCTTGAACAATACAGCAGTGTAGAAAGTATACAGACTTGTTTAATAAACAAAATCCAATCAAGCAAATTTGAAGATCTAAAAGGCTTTGTTAAGCTATTCATGAATCAGGAAACATTCCATCTACCTCCCATCCCAAGTAGAGGGGAGCTCCCAGGAGCTGTATAAAATGGAAAGTTTTTATAGAAAAGTGGCAGGTCAAGGAAGTTATTAGCAAAAAAAAAAAGAAAGAATTGTTCCAGGCAAGGGCAACTTCCTTAAGAGGATGGGCAAGATGTCTGGGTCATAAAGATTACCTCATCTGCTTTTTTTGGGGGTGAGGATGGAGAGGGCCCATGTGACAGATCACCTCATTGGTGCTAATTAGAAAATTCCAGATTGATTGGCTTAAAATTCCATTTCTGGAGAAATTGAGACTACAATTCAGTCTTGGTTTGCTATCCTGGAGGCAAGTGACTCCTTCTTGGCCTATAGTTTTCTTTTTAACTGACTAAACATGACAGAAGATCAAAAAGCGATATTATCTCAAAGAATAAATTGATCGAATATAGAGGGTCTCTATGGGTGCTGAAGGAATGCATAGCACAGAAATGATTAGAATTTAAAGATGATAGTAAGGACAGAATGAAGGGAAGACAACATTCTTGCTGAGAGTTGGTAAAGTTTAAAGGTAGAACGAAATACATGCTGTGATAGAAATGAGTACATCTTTTTAATGAGTAAACTTAATTTCATCCTATTGATGACCTGGGTTTCTCTGATTTTAAACATGAAACTTACACTGGGGATTTATGTGAGCCTAGGAAGGTTAATCAGATTAATTAAAAGAAATGACAAATCTGAGTTCAACCCATTAACACAGAGGAGATAAGGATGAAACCTTTAAAATCATTAGTGACAGCAAATCAGCCTTTGCAAAGCCAAGTAGTCAACAGAAGACACTGTGGCATTAGCTTCAAGGCTCTTTCAAGAAAAGAGGTGGCAACAGCATGGGTTACAAGGAAAAAGAACCCCAGCCTTGCTGTATTCTGGATAGAAATGCAGAAATAGTACAGAGAATCTCTTGGAACTTAACTTTTAATTTCACAAAAGAAAGAAAAACAAAATCATGTGAGCAAACAAATATAGAGGCCAATAGCAGGCCACCCCAAGTGGGCTGCTTTGGCAGGAAAATTATTTTCAGTTAAAAGCAATCAAAACCCAGTAGATTTAGGAAAAGCTCCCTATCTCCCACTCAACTTCCTGCTTGCACCAAGGACAGAGTTATTAACAGAGGTTGCTCTTTACCTAAGAAATGTATCCATATTAGAGCAAACTTTGTTTTCTAAAAATCTTTCACCTTCCTGATAATGGTCTTTCTCCCCTTTGTACCCCCAGACTCATCCCTCTGTTTAGTTCACAGAAGTGTCCTGTTGCCTCACAGTCTTTGGAATTTCCAAGTCTGTGTGAATTTCCCTACCTATGATATTAAATTTTATTTTCTCCTATAAATCTGTTGAATGTCAATTGGATTCTTAGTCCAGCTAGAAGGGCTGAGAAAATTGAAAGGCAGAGAAAATTCTCCTTCTCCTCCCCAACACAAACAAAAAATCCTGGACAAGCTTTAGCTAAGGTGATAAAATAAATATGACTTAGCAATTCTAGATAGGCTTAAAAAAGAATACAATACTATCCATATTGGATAAAATTCATGCTGAAATAAATAAAATGGTTATACAATTCAGAAAATTAATATAACCCATAAAGTGTATACAAGACAATTAGTATAATTAATAAAATATTTTCCAAGTTAAGTTTATATTGAATGGATGAACTTGTACACAACACACATATTAGAGATAATGTAGACACATAGGATGTACATTAAGTCATTTATAAAAGTTAAAAGGCAGGTTGATATATTTAACATTGTAGGGCAGTTTGATTTATATAATTTTCATCAGCATTTAAATTTGTTTGACTTAGGTTTGGGGTTGTATAAAAGGATGTGTCATCTTGGACTTATTTTTGCTCAAGTTCTCCTGAACAGAAACAAAAAGGGTAAAAAGTTATGCTTCCCAATATCTTAAGAGAAATTATGCCTAATATGAAAGAATCTCATTGAAATTCTGTGCCTCTTTCTTTTACACTATGATAAATACATGTTTTTAAATCGTCATCCAAAAAACTTAACTGACTTTTTTCTTTCTTTCTTCGCAAGACTTAGTTCCCTTATATACAATTTCTAGGCCAAGTTAAAAAAAAAAAAGATAATAACACCATCAGCAATATTTTCATGAACACATGATTCTTTTCCCAAGATTCTTTCACTATCTGTACAATATGATCACAGAACAATAGTTCATTGCTGTGACACTCTGGTCCTCCTGATTTCTGGATGTCTTGGATTTCTTTACCTATGGAACACTGTATCTAAACTTTGTTTTAAGAGGAAGACATTCATACTTTCCAAAGAATGGATTCAAATGGAAATGGAAAATCATGACATCCTTTATAATAGCTAAGCTACTTTCCACCAAAGTATTATATCATCATTTAATATTCTATGAGAATGATGAATAAACGATAAGCAAAATAAATGAGAGAACTATCAGTTAAAAAAGAAAACCATAAAGTAACGAATTGCTGAATACTGCTCCTGAAACCAATATTGCACTGTATGTTAACTAACTAGAATTTAAATAAAAAATTGAAAAGGAAAAAAAAAAAAAAAAGAAAACCATAGACCCAAAATGGAGCTACTCAGGCCAAGTCACCAAGCCAGGGCTTAATTACCTTAGTTACAATTTCAACCTCCCCCCAAAATGCAGTCTTAACCAGTCAGTCAGGAATCTTCTGGTCAGCACCAATGAGGTAATCTGTCACATGGGCCCTATCTGTCTCCCAAAGGAAGATGAGGTAATCCACCGAAGAAGACCCACTGCCCTTCTCCCTAAGGGAAGGTGACCTTGCCAGGAACAATCTTTTCTTTTGTTAATAACTTCTTGCCCAACCCTCATTTCTATAAAAACTTCTTTTTTTTGTAAAAGTCCTAGGAACTCTCTCTACTTGCTAGATGGGATGCTTGGTGATTCAGGAATCATTTAATGAAGCTGTTTCAATCTGCAAATGTATTCACTTGATTTTTTTAAAAGAGATTAAATCCCATATTAGCTTTTCTTCTGCTGTCTTTCTTGTGGTAATTTATATTTTCTATGTCAGTAAGACTTATTGCTTTCTGTAACTGATGGTTATATTTACCTAAGGTGAAGAATGATTGTACAAATAATCCATTGTATAAAATATTACCTCAAAATTATTAAAAAAGAAAGTACTTCTATAACCAAATGAATGTTTGGCATAAACAAATGACATTTTCTTTTGTTTTTATGCTAAAGTTAAACCAAAAACCTCTAGAAGTTAACTAACCAATATCTAACTATCCAAGATCATAAAGAACACAAGAGAAGGATTTTCAAGAAGAAAATATCACTTTGTTTTTTCAAGCATTTTGTTGTTTTCCAGTATATACCTGGTATCTCTTTAAAAACACGTCAGCTAATGTTCTATTTGTATCTAATGGCTTTCTCTTATAGACTTTCAAATAAGTCATTTTTTCAGTTGAAAACATAGGATTAAAATAACTAAGCAGAAGTCACATCAATAATTTAATTGTGCTCAGTCAGAATCATACTTTGAAATTATCCTAGATGAGGAATTTTTACTTGTGATTCAGGGAGTACTTTAAGTTAAAGGTGGGAAAAAAATTCTACCACAAAAGCATTAAAAATTTCTTTGACTTTATTACCTATAGAAAGTAAAGATAGTTTTATATCAAGTGTATTATTGTAAATAACTCAAATTATTATTTATACACATCATTTTTGTTCCTCTTATTTAATATGTTATTGAAGAAATGAGCACCTGGGTGGTTCAGTTGGTTAGGCCTCTAACCAGTTCAGGTCATGATCTCACAGTTCCTGACTTCAAGCACTGCACTGGGGGGTCTGTCATGAAATTCCATATTTTTAAAACCATTTAAATTTCTATAGTTTCTGATAGACACATAGATAGATAGATTATTGATAGATGATAGATAGATAGATGACTGATAGATAGATATTTTGGATTTGAGACATTTTTCTAACATGGGCTTCATTGACTTCACCAAAATGTCAGAAAGGCACATGGTATAATGGAAGACTAAGAAACCTTGATTAATAATAGTCATAATTCTAATTTGATTTCTAAAGAATTTCTATGAACTTGGTCAAGAATACATTTAGCCCTTAAAGGCCACCCAGAATTTTACAACTGCTTATAATTTTGTCCTGACCTTTCTCTCCCTCTGCCTTCTTTAGCTCAATATGAAGANTTCTAATATTTATTATTTTTGTCATTTCAAATATTCTTAAAGTTATTATTATTATTTTGGTCTATTTGTTTAATTTGACCAGCTTAGATGTGGAAAATGTGCACATACAATTTCAGTTTCCTTCAACACAGTTTTATGCCATAGTTATTTTCCATATTTGAAATGTACACTGTAGTTTTATTAATGCTAATATAAAAAGATTAGAAACTATGACTCAAACTAGGCCATTAAAATGCTCCCTGCTGGGGTGCTGGGTGGCTCAGTCTGTTAATCCTCTGACTCTTGATTTAGGCTCAGGTCATGATCTCAAGGTTCATGGGATTGGGCCCCACATCAGGATTCTTTCTCTCTCTCTCCCTGTCCCTCCCCCACTCACATGTATGCATGTTCTCTCTCTCTCTCAAAATAAATACATAAATTTAAACCTAAAAAATGATACTTCTTCTCTAGAGTCTGAATCATGAGCAGAGGGAAAAAGAAACTGAAAATATGGGTATTCCATTCTATCAAACAGTGGTGTTAAATTTAGTGACTTCAACTTTTGGTTGAGTTGGCAAAATCCTAATATTCTTTCAGTAAATTTCTTATTACCTACATTAGTTGCAGTCAGTTCTGTTGAAACAAAAAACTAATTCTATAATCTCTCAGCTGGCATTCTAGAACAATTGCCACAGATGGGACTATTCCATTCTGTAATTTTTAAATTAGTTTGGAACAAGCTGCTTACCCTTCTTTGCTAATAAGATTTTCTAGATGAATGACTTGGGGTTTAAGAATTATTTCTCCTCCCTGTAAGTTTCTGTTTTTACTTTCTCTCCGCCTCTAAAAGCTTAACAAACTCATACAGTTCATATATAGTCAAGTTGTATAAGTTCTACTTGCCAATTGAAGGGGAGCAGAATTTACCACCCCATAATTGCCTTTTGGCATAAGGATTATCATGAGCTGGCTAATTTTGAGAAACTATAGACACGGAAAAGCTTCAGAGAATGATAGAAGTTGCCCCATTGTAATAGGAATTTACAATGATAAGGGAAATTTCTCCATTAATAAGGTTATCTCCCTCTGTGTACCATGAGGAGCAGGATGACTCAATCTTCAGAAACTTATGAAAGACAGGGACTTAAATGTGCATAACAGCCAGTGTTGACTTTCTGTGTTTTGCCTGCAAACACCCATAATTTGCTCCCTCAATCCTCAATATCCTCCTTCCTCTTTAGCTAGATGTGGTATTTAAAGTGATGGCTTGGACCATATTGTGGAATTACTCAGTTTCCCTGGGTTTCTCTCACATATAAAGAAGGTATACATGTTAATAAATTTCTGTTTGGTTTTTTTTTGTTAATCCGTTTTTTATTACAGAAAGGTTTCAGCCAAGAGCCTAGAAAGTTAGAGAATTATTTTTCTTCCCTTACAAAATAATAGCTTACATGTCTTATGAGTTTATCATTTATATTTTAAACATTAATTTCAATTAAGATTGAACATATTAAGCATTATTTGCTTTTAATCTTGAGTATAATATATATATATACATCATGTATACACATGCATTTTCAACAAATACAAGGGAATGATATTGATTATTTATTAAATGATAATATTTATTATTTACATTTAATATCCTTAGAAATAGTTTCATTTCCTTGAGTGTACAACCCAAACCAAAAAAATGGTTCTGATAATAATAAAAGACGCACTTGAAAAGGAGGAAATTGAAAACCAGGAGAGGAAAAAGGAAGCAGTTGCAATAGACCAGGTTACAAATCTTAAGCTGTACACAAAAAGGAAAAAGAAAGACATTTCAGAGTATATCAGCAAGTTTGGTACATAACAAGGGAAAGGGAGGATATGGATATTGTAAAAAAATAAAATAAAATTTCTAGCAAAAATAAAATTAATGGATAGACCAGAAAAAGGTTTGGGATAAAATGGTAAAAATGATTAGTGCAGATTTCAACATGAAGAGAACTGAGGTGTCAGTAACCTTTCCGTGTGGAGATATCCAAGCAACAGGTGAGAGATCAAGGGTGGGTTTACAAATGTATAAATTATCTAACAAATGCCAACTGTTGAAATGATGAGACCAGAGAAGAGTTAAGTCTAGGGACAGAATCTTGGGGAATTTACATTTACTTTTAAGAGATTAGGAGATTTAAGACCTAGATAGAGGAAGGGCAGATGGAACAAGGAGACTGGAACGAGACACTCAAAAGAGTCCAATGAGAATAATGTAATTATTTCAAATCCAAATGACTACAATGCAAAGGGGGAGAAAAATGAAGCTCTGAAGAAGCCATTGGGTTCAGCACTTAGCAAAGTTTGGGAAACTTCGGAACGCAGCTTCAGTCGTATGGAGAAGACGAGTCTCTTTGTACGAAACGTATACTGGCCCCAAATAAACATGTGAAATGGCTAGCTACTAAGGTCTGCATTGGAGTGGAAATCTGCTACTCTACCCGTATGACTGCCACAGTAAGGGTCTGAATGGAAATAAGAAGTTTCTTACACTAGTCCTGTTTATGTTTAACACTCCCTATCATTATACTTTCTCTAGAAAAGCAGTAACAAAAATTAAACTTTTTCCAAAAGAATCTATTTTCTTTTAAATAGAGAATATTGCCAATTCAGTTATATTTATTATTTATATTTTAATGTTTTTTTATTCTGAGAGAGAGAGAGCACACAAACAGGGGGAGGGGGAGAGAGAGAGAAGAGAGAGAGAATCCTAAGGAGACTCTGCACTATCAGCACAAAGCCCAATGAGGGGCTTGATTCCATGAACCGAACCATGAAATTATAATCTGAGCTGAAATCAAGAGTTAGATGCTTAACTAACTGGGCCACCCAGGTGCTTCTATTCAATTATGTTTAAATATATACTTATTATACAATTAAAAACACAAATTTTACTAATCTGCTTTATTACCTGTAATCTAAAGTAGTTTCTCTCAAAAATGTTTAGATGGAATTCTCAGATGATACTGTGCGAATGTAAATTTAAGTGTAAAGATGGCACAGTGAATAACTGCTAGCAAACACAAATGGAAGGAATACAATGTATCTACCTTAAGATGTAATGACAGAAATTTCAAACACTTATGGACACATCCAAACAAACATTATTGTTTCATTATTGACTCATGAAAAGTTTTACCATATTATTTATTTTATGACATGAAATACTAATCATGAGCTATAATCAACTACGATTTGGGAATTAAAATCATCAGCATATTCTTGGTAAATCTAAATAGCAATCTTAGGGTGCCTGGATGGCTCAGTCAGTTAAGCATCAGCCTTGGTCTTGCAGTATGTGTTTGAGCCCAGCTTCGGGCTCTGTGCTGACAGTTTGGAGCCTAGAGCCTGATTCAGATTCTGTGTCTTCCTCTCTCTCTGCCCCTTGTCTGCTCACATTCTGTCTCTTTCTCTCAAAAATAAATAAACATTAGTTTTTTTAAATGACAATCTTAAAGAAAGCTAAAAGTTGTGTGTTCTACAACCAGAGTAGTAATTCTATTTACATCTGCTTCACTGTTACTAGATTAGGTAAATTGAGATGTTACTACTAACAAAATACTAAGTTAAGAAAAGCAATTGACATCAGTAAATTCAACATTTCACATTTTAAAGGATAGGTTCTAATTATGTTGACTATAATAAAGAATTCTATTTTGAGTTTTCATAAGTTATTCATCAGAAATGAGTTGTTATAAAATAAATATAAAAAGAAATATTAGCTTTTTTATTCAGTAGAGTTCGAGACTGATATAATTTTTTACATTTTTCTCTCAAATATATCAAAATATTAACAGTATTTGAACTAAAGAGGAGGCTAATTTGGGAGTGCCTGGGTGGCTCAGTTGGTTGAGCATCCAGGTCTTGATTTCTGCTTAGATCATGATCCAGGGGTCATGGGTTTTGAGCCCCGTGCCAGGCAAGCATAGAGCCTGTTATGATATTCTCTCTCTCTCTCTTTCTCTTTCTCTCTCTCTGTCCTTATGCCCCACCAGCAATCTTTCTCTCTGTAAAATAAAAGATATTAAAAAGAGGAAGCTAATCTTATTTAGAAAAACAACAAAAAGAGGTAAAGTTATTTACCAAGATCAGTTTTAGTATGTCACGGGTTTGAATATAAACTATGCAAGAACAAAGACCTTGTCCATTTGTTTGTTGCTATACCCAGAGTCTAGGATAAGTCCTGGGATATATTAGAGTCCTCATAAATGCTTATTGTATATATTTTTTTAATTTTTTAATGTTTTTATTTATTTCTGAGAGAGAGAGAGAGAGAGAGAGAGCATTGGAGAGTAAGAGAGAGAGGGAGATACAGAATCCGAAGCAGGCTCCAGGCTCTGAGCTAGTTGTCGGTACAGAGCCTGATGCGGGGCTTGAACCCACGAACCGGGAGATCATGACCTGAGCCGAAGTCAGACGCTTAACTGACTGAGCCACCCAGGCACCCCATAAATGCTTATTGTTGAAGTGACACTTTTCTGACTTCAGTCTCCTTTCTTTGACATCTGAGAAAAATCTCATCTGTGTTGCTTTCATTTGAAACTATTAACTAAACTAAATCAAAACACTTAAGAACTTGTTTTAAAGAGCAATTTAATTCAACTTATTTAGAGAGTATGTTTAAGGTGAGATTTGCTCTTAGATAATGCAAATTCAAAGACAAACATCAACTAATCCTTTAGCTAAATAATCACAAAATTTAAAGTAATAGGGCCTAAAACTATCACTTTCTTTAAAAGTCCAAGTTAGTCATCAACCCATAAGCAGTGGTAAAATTAGGTCTTGTTTACATTTCTCTTTGGTATTTTCTTTCCACCATTTGGGAGAGTATGAAGAAAAAAATTCTATTCATTTAAGAATATTTTCTCTATGTTTAATTTTAGTTATGTCTTTTTTATTTTTAGATTATTATTTTTTATTTGAATCTGTAAAGCTGTTAGAAAATATGGAATGAATTACTGAGGTAATCATCTGCTGTTTTACCATTTCCTTCTGTTGCTAGCTAAAATTAAAATGGGACTATCAGTGTTTAGAGATTTAAATGTTAGAGATGATTGAAAGAAAGGCTTCCCTTCCAGACAAACCTCTCAGCAAGTATTGAAAAGGCAGATGATTTTAATGCCTAGCCTTCAGGTTCCCCAATTAGTCTATTTAATGCATTTTTCCCTTTGTAAAAGTGCTGTCTTGATTGTACTAGTGATGAAATGATACAGTCTTATTGCTAGAATTTAAATCTGTCAAGAAATAGAAAACAAAATACAATCTCCCAGAAATAACTATAGACTTACTTAGCCATCATCTCCTCCTCCTACCCCACCAAAATGTATATTCCAGGAAGCTTTTGATCACAAAAGTACCTAAGTTACTAAAATTTCTAAACAAAGGAACTGTCATGCAGAGATGATTATTTCTGCAGGGCTCTGAAACATGCTACAAAGGATGATGTGAAAGTATTCACCGCCGCCGCCCCCCGCCCCCTNAGCATAGATTTCTCACAAGGTATTAAGTACAGCACACATTTCTACCACAAGTAAATAGCAGCCAGAGACCTTGTTTGTTAGGACAATTGTCAAGAAATATGGTTTCTCCAAAATTTAGCACCTATCAGACACACTGCCGTTGAGTGCTATGTTTTCATACACTCCACCATTTAATCCTCAAATTTGCACCATGCACTTCTGAGGTGACCTTAATCTCAATGAGCTCACTGTACCTGGGCAGAATCAAAGCTAGAGTCAATACAGTGAGTAAGAATAGAGATTATATACGCAGATCTGGTCTGTTAACACCAGGGGGGAAAAAAAAGGACAAGAATCGGCTTTCTCTGTTTCCATGAGACCATTTGTGCCTGGAACATAGTAAGAGCTGAGCAAATATTTGTTGAATAAACAAATGGATATTTAATGAGTTTGTTTTAGGAAAAATGAGACATAGAAAAGAGGTTAGGGAAAGTCAAAAAATCACGCATATTATTGTCAGGTTTAAATTCTAGCAATAAAGCTATGTCATTTCATCAGTAATCTTCAAGATTGTACTTTTTTCCCTGGAGAGGACAATCTCCTGAGCTCCTGGGAAGTCATTAAAGATTGGTTAGAATCCAGTGCAAGCATCAGCTTTATACTGGTATTGGAGAATATGTTATGTTTAACCAAACAAAAAAAATACTTTTTTATACAAACATCAGGCTTAAAATGCTGAAGAAATTCTTTAGCTTTAGGTAGTAACTTAATTTCTGTAGTTGTGTTAACATTATAGACTTGAGAATACACGTCAGAAGCTCTGATAAAGCATTACATTTGGAAGGAATTATTCCCTATACCAAAGGCTTTATTACGGAATCCTCTTATACATTTATCCTGTACACTTAAAATGTGAATCAATTTACAGAAGTTACAATAACTGAAAGCAAATAAACTTTGAACTTTCACAATACGCTCTGCATGCGAAGAAATTTAAGAGTACCATTATGAACTCATTTTGAGACCAAAGAATTATAAAGGAAAAACAGTGAATTACTTAAGAAAGAAAAGGATGACACAATGAATATTTAAATATAGTGTAATAGATTCCTTAAAAACTTTTTATTGAATGACCTGAGAAGTTTTTGCCTTTTCCCACCTTTCCCCAGATAGGTACATAAGGATTGGGTCTCTGCTTCTTTTACCTCCAGGAGCAACAGTCATTTGTTTGGGAAAACTTAGATCTCTGAAAGGATTATTAAGTTGTATTTATCTACATAATAAAGTGAACAGAGACCTTGAGACTCTTGAATACAATGGAAAGTTGCCTAGTCAGGTAAGTGACTTGAATTGCTTTTTCTATTAATGGTGGTGATCTACAACCTAGCCTCACACAGGTTATAGAAAGTAGTATAGTTTTGAGGAGGAGGGGCTATGGATGTTATTGGAATCTGGGGAGAAATGCCTAACACAACACTGAGTGTGTGAATGTGATTAACAGTAATGCCATTTTTAAAGGAGATCTCTAAGATAAGTCAAGGTACATCTTCAGTGGTGACCATAATGAATTAATCAATCAAGTATTCTCTATCCATTGGACTGTGGAAGCCCTAGACCCTCTACAAACTAAAAATAATAAGTGTTCAGTAAAATGATTGGTTTTGAACTTATCATTGACATGGGCTGGAAAGAAGTTGCAACTAGGTTTAACTGGATTAAGGACCAAATATAAGGAAGAAGGAAGGAAAAGGGGAAAAGAAAGAAGGAGAGAGACAAAGAAGGAAGGAAGGAAGAAGGACAGAGGAAGAAGAGAAGAGGAAAGAAGAGAAGTAAAGGGAAAAAAATCAGAGAAAGGTAAACTTAGAATTTTTAAAATCAGAGACTCTCAAATAATTTAAACCTGTTACAAGTGTATCAGTAATCACTTTCTAGACAGTAATGGCTGTTTCCCATAATCTTTCTCAACACTGCTACTAAAGTTGTCAAATTAGGTTTCAGAGTCCCACCTATTAAAACATTCAAAGCACACAAAGCCCTGAAAAATCAGTATGTGATAACTTTGTGTATAATGTGTTTACTAAAAATGGGTGATAATAATGTACAAGCATACCTCGGAGATATTATATATTTGGTTCCAGAATTGCAAAAAAGCAAATACCATACTGCAATAAAGCAAGTTACATTTTTTTTTTTGGTTTCCTAGTGCATATAAAAGTCATATTTATACTACCCAATAGTCTAAGTGTGCAAAATAGCATTATGCCTGAAAAAAAAAGTATACACCTTAATTAAAAGATCCTTCATCACTAAAAAAATGCTAACCATCATCTGAGTTTTCGGCAAGTCATAATCTTTTTGCTGGTGTTGGGTTGGTGTTAATGTCTGCTGCCTGACCACCATGGTAGTTGCTGAAGGTTGGGTGATTATGCCAATTTCTTTAAAAAAGACAACAATGAAGCTGCCACATTGATTCTTCCTTTTAGAAATAATTTCTCTGGTAGCATGTGATGGTGTTTGAGTTTTTACCCATTTTACCCACAACAGAGCTTTCAAATTGGAGTCTATTTTCTCAAACATTGCCACTGCTTTAGCAGTAAGTTTTGTAATATTTTAAATTGTGTGTTGTCGTTTCCACAGTCTTTACAAAATCCTCACCAAGAGTAGATTCTAACTCAAGAAACCATGGTCTCTGCTCATCAGTAAGGAACAACTGTGCATCCATTCAAGTTTGATCCTGAGATTGCAGCAATTCAGTCCTATCTTCAGGCCCCACTTCCAACTGTAGTTATCTGCTATTTCTACCATATCCATAGGTACTTCCTCCACTGAAGTCTTGAGTCTCAAAGTCATCTGTGAAGGATGGAATCAGCTTCTTCCAAACTCTTGTTAATGCTGATATACTGGCATCTTGCAATGACTCATGAATGGTCGTAATGGCATCTAGAACGGTGGATCCTTTTGAGGACATTTTCTACTTATTTTGCCAAAATCCAACAGAGCAGTTGCTATCTATGGCAGCTATATAGCCGTATGAAATGTATTTCTTAAATAATTAGTCTTGAAAGTCAAAATTACCCCCTTGAATTCTGCACGGCATAATGGATATTGTGTAGTAGGCATGAAAATAACATTAATCTCATATATCTCCATCAAAGCTCTTGAGTGACCAGGTACAATGAGCAGTGATAATTAGAAAGCAATCTTTTGTTCTGAGCAGTAGTTTTCAACAGTAGGCTTAAAATTTAATAAACCATGTTATAAACAGATGTGCCATCATCCCATCATCCTGGCTTTATTATTCCATTTAGAGCACAGACAAAATTCATTTAGTATAACTCCTTTTTTTTTTTTTTAAATATTTTTTATTTATTTCTAGGAGAGAGAGAGAGAGAGCGTGAGCAGAGGAGGGTCAGAGAGAGAGGGAGTCACAGACTGAAACAGGCTCCAGGCTCTGAGCTGGCAGGCAGCACAGAGCCCGATGCGGGGCTCGAACCCACGAACCGCGAGATCATGACCTAAGCGAAAGTCGGACGCCCAACCGACTAAGCCACGCAGGCGCCCCATATAACTCCTTTTTTTTGAGAGATAGAGAGCAAGTGCAAACTGGGGAGGGACAGAGAGAGAGGGAGAGAAAGAATCTTAAGCAGGCTTCATACTGAGCATGGAGTCTGTCGAGGGGCTCAATCTTACCACGGTGAGATTATGACCTAAGCTGAAATCAAGGGTTGGATCCCTAACTGACTGAGCCACACAGGGGCCCCACCATTAGTACAATTCTTAAGGGCCCTAGAATTTTTTAAACGGTAGATGAGCATTCCCTTCAACTTAAAGTCCTGAGCTGCATCAACCCCTAACAAGAGAATCAGCCTGTCCTTTGAAGCTTTAAAGTCAGGCCTTGACTTCTCTTCTCTAGCTATGACTGTCCTAGATGGCATCTTCTTCGAACAGAAAGCTGACTTGTCTACATTGGAAATATGTAGTTTAGTGTAGCCACTTTCTTTAACTCTCTTAGCTAGATCTTCTGGATACCTTGCCACAGCTTCTACATCAGCACCTGCTACTTCACCTTGCACTTTTGTTATGATGCCTTTTTTACTTAGACTTCATGAAACAACCTCTGCTCACGTCAAACTTCTTTCTGCAACTTCCTCTCCTCTCTCAGCCTTCATAGAATCCAAGTGAATTAGAGCTTTATTCTGAATTAGGCTTTAGCCTAAGAGAAAGTGGTGGCTCGTTTGATCTTCTATCCAGAACACTAAAACTTCCTCCATATCAGGAATGAGGTTATTTTGCTTTCTATCGTTTGCTGGAGCAGCACTTTTGACTTCCTTTAAGAGCTTTTCCTTTGCATTCACAACTTGGCTAACACTTTAAACAGGCTCAGGAGGCCTGGTTTTCAACATGCCTCCTTACTCAGCTTAAACATTTCTAGCTTTTGATTTAAAGTGATAATGCACAGCTTTTCCTTTCACTTGAACCCTTACAGGCCAGGGTTATTAACTGGCCTAACTGCAGTATTTGATTTGTCCAAGGGAATAAGGAGGCCCAAGGAAAGAAGGGGCAGGGAATGACCAGTCAAAGAAACAGTCAGAATAAGCACAACATGTATCAAGTAAGTTTGCCATCCTATACGAGTACATTTCATGGTGCCTGAAAACATTATAATGGTAACCTCAAGGCTCCCTGACCATGGGTCACCATAACAAATATAATAAAAAGTGTTAAAATATTGTGAGAATTATCAAGATGTGACAGAGAAACGCAAAATGAGCAAATGCTATTGGAGAAATGGTACTGACAGACTGCTCTATAGGACTGCCACAAACCGTCAATTCGTAAAAAATGCAACATCTGCAAAGTGCAGTAAGGCAAAGTACAGTAAAATGAGGTATGCCTGTAGCTTATGTGGAAAGTGTTGTAATGTCTTCACAATGTTAACTAATTGTATACCATGCAGCAGATAATTTATTAATGCTATAAATATAACTTTATGATGACAGAAACTTTACTTAGCAATTCATTCACGTAGTTTAGAAGTACGATATATTTCAGTGAGAACCTAAAGTAGGGGCTTCAAATGTTTTTCAGTTTAAGAACAACTTTACATAATTTTAGACAAGTCTCAAGTTTGCACGTAATACTTTATTCTGACATATATTGATTAAAGAGATAATTAGAGCCCTAAACCGTTATTCAGTAGTTGATTTACATTTTTATCAATCTCAACTTCTCCTTATATTAGAATTACATGTGGACAAGACATTTTTTTAATGAAATCTTCAGATAATGCTTATTTCTTGTATGGATTTATAATAATTCTGCATCCCCTTACAGTCTGTAATCCATAGGTTGTAAAGGCATAATCATTTAGTTACTTTTAAAAGGGAAAAATATTATAAATTTTGATTTTAGGCTAAGTTATTAAGATCCCTTCACTAGTACTGTAAATACTATCTTTTGAGTAAAATACTAGTATTCTTAACGTGGTCAAAAGTAGTGAATCACTTGTCTTTAAAACTTAATTACACCGGAAATGTTAAGTACCTGGTATGTATACAAATACGCTCAGCTTCGATATTCTTTTCACTGCATTTATTTCATTGCAGCATCTGCTGAACAAGGATTTTCCTTTCAGAAATATACTCTATTGAATGCATAAATACAGTCTCTTTGAACAACACACTTAAAATGTCTCTAGATATGCATGCTAATAAAACTTCCTTAGAAAGATCAGCACAGGGTATTATTTTTCAATTACAAACAAAACGTTATTTACATGTAGAACAGCAGGTAATGATAATTTAGATATCATTCTAGTTGCTTGGCTCTGATTTCTAAGTTTATGAATGTTTTGTAAAAGTTCCCTATATAAGAATCAAATTGCTACATTCCAGCAAAACTAAGCTTGTTTTTCTTATTCTATAAAACTGGCAAATCAATGATCTTTTGGCCACATAATATCTATCTAATCTGTCTGTGTCTATATTTTCTCAACTGCCTTTTTTTAATGTTTTACTTATTTATTGAGAAAGGGAGAGAGAGCAAGGAAGGCGCAGAGAGAGGGAGAGACAGAATTCCAAGCCGACTCTGTGCTGTCAGCACAGAGCCCAACGTAGGGCCTGAACTCACAAACTGTGAGATCATGACCAGAGCTGAAACCAAGTCAGACACTTAACCAACTGAGCCACCCTGGTGCCCCACTTCAACTACTTTTGTACCTATATTTACATTAATATCTACATCGGGGATTCAGTTAGAGACCCACTCAAGCAAGCTTACAGGGAGGGAGACTTAGTGTGAGCGTGAGATGGATATTGCAGATAACTTTATGTGGTGAGCACCTATTACTTTTATCTTCTCAGCATTCTTTCCATCTCTTCCTGTGGAAACCTCCCTCCCCTTCTCCCTTCAAACTGGTGGTTCCAAAGTCCCCATATTCTTATAGTCTAAACATATGACCATACTTAGGATAATTAGGAACAGTCTCAAGCTGTTTTCAAACAGAACCTACAGAACAGAGACTGTTTCCATCATGAGAAGTGAGTCCCCAAAGGCAAAATATCTGTTACAACAACAAGAACAACAGTTGATATTTGGTGAGTTCATACACTGTAAGTACTAAGCACTTTAAATGTTTTACAATCCTATCTTCAGTCACATTACACAGGTTGAAGAAAATATAATTTGGAGTTGTTAACCAAGCCTTAGTGTTTATGAGTGATGGTATGGTATTTGGGGCACCTGGGTGGCTTAGTCAGTTAAGCGTCCAACTTCAGCTCAGGTCATGATCTCACAGTTCGTGGGTTTGAGCCCCGCGTCGGGCTCTGTGCTGACAGCTCAGAGCCTGGAGCCTGTTTCCAATTCTGTGTCTCCCTCTCCTTCTGCTCCTCCCTTGTTCACACTGTCTCTCTCTCAGAAATAAATAAAACATTAATTTTTTTTTTAAATGAGTGATGGTATGGTATTTGAAGTCAGGCAGTCTGATTTTAATCTGGTTATGATTTTTTTAATTTATTTATATTGAGGGAGAAAGTCAGAGAAAGCAGAAGTGGGGCAGACAGAGAGGGAGACACAGAAACCCAAGCAAGCTCCATGCTGTAGGGAGGAGGCCTGATGTGGGGCTCAAACTCATGAACTGTGAGATCAAGACCTAAGCCAAGGTCAAGATCCCGTTGCTTAACTGACTAAGCCACCCAGGCACCACAGTCTGCTAAGTTTTAACAGTACATTCCCCTCCTGTACATTCACTGCCACTGACAGCAGTGTGAGAATGTGATGTGCCTCACACAGGAGTTAGCCAAGAACGTCTGATGTATTTGAGTCTGTGGCTCCAGTTGTTTCTCAGTTATGGGTACATGAGTGGTCCAGCCTCTGCCCTTCCTACTGTTAATTCTGACAGAAACCCTCATTCTTCCAGTAAGTCTCAGGTTTTCTTTGTTGTTTCTTTCTTCCCCCTTATCCACCCCACCCCCCCAACTCGGCCTCACTTAACCTAGTTGAAGTTGGTTGCTGATACTCCAAGGCAAGGAAACATAGTAAAGATGAGTCCGTCGGAGATGGACAGGGGGTTTGGGAAACCAAGATCTAGTGCTGCTCTTTCTGTCCCCCAAGGGGAAATAGAGGTCTCTATTCTTTCTGCATCCTCTCTATTCTTTAGATCTCCCTTCCTCCCTCCTTCTCTGTCTCTCTCTGTTTCATACTGGTTTCCCTCATCTATACATTTTACTTCCAATGGCCAAGACTTTTTCTTTTTCCCTCAGTTTTTGTTCCTATACACTATACACCTCCTTTTATTATTTTTTTAATTTTTTAAATGTTTATTTATTTATTTTTAGAGAGCAAGAGAGAACACGAGCAAGAGCGGGGGAGTAGCAGACAGAGAGGGAGAGAGAGATTCCCAAGCAGGCTCAACACACAAACAGTGCATGGAGCCTGATGAGGGGCTCAAACTCACAAGCCATGAGATCATGACCTGGGCTGAAGTTGGACACATAACCAGTTAAGCCACCAGGCTCCCCTATAATTCCTTTTAAATGGATCATGAAATAACATATAAATGAATGAGTCCTTGTTTTAACATCTGGGCAGCAAATAACTTAAGCTAGTAAAGCTCATGTTGGAAGGGAAAATGCCTAGGAAAGGGGTGAGAGTAGGAGGTGTGAGAGGAGTGGGAAGAAAGGGAGTAGTTTTTAGATTTGCTCTGGTCTACTCAGGAGAAGAAGAATCAACAAAGACCATCCCATGGTACAGATTGGGAAGCTTCTTCTTAATCCTAGCAGTACTGTGCACATCACTCATTTAGAACTCATTCTAATGTGTCAAGTGTATTTTTTGACACTTTATTAAAGTTTGGGCTCCTTTAAGAAAGTCTGAAGAAAGTTTGCTGGAGCTGTGAGAATTGGAGTCTAGTCATACTATCTCTGTGCCTCAAACTCATTGTTTATACAGTAAGTACCTTAACTCCAGGCCTTTCTACTTTATAAAATCTGTGAGACATGAAATTATACAATTAATATGAATATGTGTAGAAAAACTGTAAAGATATAGTTAAACATAGGAAATACGTTTCTTTATGTATTTCTTTTGAGAGAGAGTGAGCAAGTGTGTGTCGGGGGGGGGGGCAGAAGAGAGAGAGGGGGAGAGAGAATCCCAAGCAGGCTCCATGCCATCAGCACAGAGACTGATGCAGGACTTGAACTCATGAAACTCAAGATCAAGACTGAGCCAAAATCAAGCATCATACATTTAACTGACTGAGACTTCCAGGCACCCCATAAGACATATGATTCTCAACCTGTGATTTATTTAGAACAAGCAGTCAATATATTGTATACATTTAAGAATCTATTATTTCAGCAGTTCATTTCATGTGACTGAAGGGAGATTCAGCTACTAAAATAACAGATTCATTATGACATCTTGAAAGCATTTTATTATATGATGGATAGAATAGAGATGATAAGATCCATCACTGTTACTATAATTCTTTGTACTGTCCAATATTTTATCTATCCTCCAAAGTGTAGTTCAGGAAAGATGTCACAAGATCCCCTCCAATTGATGCATTTCTTTTAACTTCTATAACTTTGTCTGAATTATACAAACTATCATAAATGAATATACATTCTTTTAAGACAGCAGCCATAGTTCACTGAGCACCATTCTCAGTACTCAATAAACACTAAAAATATTATTTCTGAGTCATTTCCAATCACTGAACCGGTCAGCATCGTTAAGAAAAAGTCTTGCATCTATATTCACTCTTACATCAATTTTGCCATTTTGCGTCCCATTGATGATAAGCCAAGTAGATACAATTTGTTCATTGCAAATGGCATCTGCTCAGCATTCCTTCAACATTATTGATTTTTATTATCTAAAATTGCACATTATTCACTGCAAGTTACACAGTATGCTTCTTTCTAGTTTCTATCTCTATGCTGATACTTAAAATGTTCAGAAGAAATCTCCAAACTGGTAGAGAATAAAGTGGTCAGAGCCTGATGCCTCAGCAAGTAGAAAATGTCTGACTGAACTGGACAGGGGAAAGAAAGGAGGGACTAGGGACTGGTTAATAGAGATGAATGGCCAGGGGACATACAGAGTGCTACAAGTTGTGTCTGAGCTAGGTTGATCATCATGGAAAATTGGCTTGAAAGAAAGCATTTGCAGCAGGAGTGTTTTACACTGCTTGTGCACATTGGCCCCTTCAATCATTACATGTTTATCTAGTACCTACTGTGTGACAACTACTAGAGTAGTCTCTGTGGATAAAATTTATTGTTCTTGTTTTTAATTGGGCACATCTGTAAACAATGCAGCAAGTATACAGTGGATCAAGGAGAATATAATGAAGGTGCTTTAGGGTTTAGGCGTGTATGGAACGAGGGGGCCAGTTCTCTACCGGAAGGAAAGATTTTATACCAGTAGACGGTGTTTGTAAACTCCTTTCCGGTATTTTTCTTTCTAAATACTTGCCTTTTCCTTTGCTTTTATTTTCCACATGAGAAGTGGGTAAATATTTTTTAAATAATATATTACTATGACTATAAATTTCCTTAAGGTTTCATGTGAATCTCAAGCCAGAGAAGTGTAAGTCAGGAACTGGAAAATCTACAGTCAGTAGGCTGTCTCAGAAAGTTGCATATTATAAAAGAAAAATATCAACATCTACAATAACCAGTGATGCTTTCATTTTACGGCTGGTATGATGGCTGGTATGCCTATAAAAATTCAAGGCATAAGGTAGCAATATTTTATAGAAGTACTAAGAAGGAAATCCTTTATAAGGGAATAAGGGAATATATCTTTCTTCATGTATCTTCCTTTACAGCCTCTTATAACTAGACAGTATATTGTATTTTCTTCCCCAATTATCTAAATGTTGATAAAGCTTATAAAACTAGTATAAACTAGCAAGATAATTCTAAGGCATAATTAGAAACTGATTAAAATTGAAAGTGATACATAAATGCTTTAAAAATGCATAAAACAGACTGATTGATCCACTTAAACTGCATGCAGGTATGAGCAATCACCTCTCTACAAATTACCACAAGAACAATGGCTAGACCAGAATTGACGAGGATAAACCATGTGGGCTTGGATATTAGATACCTAAAAAAAAACTATATATAAATTATTTTTCGGAAACTGAAGGCATTTACCCAGTGTATACGTAAAAAATCTCTAAGCACATACAGTTTCAAATTTAAATTTATTTTCTAAAATTCATGATATTTTAGTATGTTATGAAGCATCACGTATAAGTTTACTCCAGCCAAAATAAATTTATGTTAAATAGGCAAAGCGAGCCTAGCCAACATATCTTGGTTAGCTAACATAATTTTTTTAAGCTGTTGTATTTTTAAATTGTTAGACATATATAACCATATAAACATCAAATAGAGCCATAAAAGGAAATGCAGAAAATATTAAAATGTCATGATGCTAACATGAATATTTACACAGACTTTATTTTGGTGGATGTGACGAGGAAAAGGATATGAAAGGAGGAAAAATAATACAGGCGAGCAGAAAATAGACCAGTCTGCTAGTAATGCCAGCATTCAACAACAACCTTGCTCTGCAGAGGGCAAGAAGGAGGAAGAGAAAGAAACTAAACAGGACTGAATTCAAAGTACAGGAAGAAGAATATTAATAGGAACTGATTCAAGAGAATAGGCAATTAGTAAATTGAAGGTTGACTACCAAAAGATATAAAAGTAAATAGAATGTAAATGTTGATAGATTAATCAAAACAAAACTTTGCAGGACATTAATATTGAGAGAAAATGATTAGACTCTTAATTGTTTGGGACAGGTTTCCCTGAGCTGGGTTCAATTTTTATAAACTACGCATGTATTTTCTACCCTATGGAGAAACACAACAATTTTGAGTAACTACTGCCATCCGTCTATTTCTGAAATCAAAACTCTTTTATCTTTCTATCAATTCCGTAGCAACTGTGGAATCAGGTTCCATTCAGATTCCATTCCGCCATGCCAGGTTTGGCTTACGGGTGTGGATACGTGGGAGGAAAACTGAAGAGATGAAAGGGGCATTATTACTTTCTCAAGTAGAGAATAGAGAGGCCAGTAGTATTCTTTAAAGAAAAAAGAGCAACCAAGCACTCTGTAAGTGTCAATTTCTGCAGCCTCTTCATAGTCTCCATTGGCCAAGAGCAAGTCCTCCAGCTCTTGCAAAGTGTAAAAGCGGGCTGAGGTATTCCCTCCGCCTGCCCCTCATGCCCCACCCACACACGCTCCAATCACCTGCCACCATTGCTGCCCAAGGGCATTCTGCACTGGTGCGAAAAAGGAAAACAGGGAGGGGTGAAGAGGAGGGATTGGTTAAAGTTAAAGAGAGAGCTTTTCCCGAGTTCTATGGTTGCTATAGTAACAGCTTCTTTTGTTTGTACATATTCAGAACAGCTGCTTCCTTTGGGTTTCTGGTGGCAGGGATATTACAAAGATAACTGAGAAGAGAAGTGCCACTCTGACCACGGAATAGTTTCCATGGTGCGATTACCCTTGTTTAATTGGGCTTAACTTAATATTTGGGTTAAATGCGGGTTTCGAATGTTGGCAACCAAATGTTTTAAAAGATGAATTCCACTAAGGAAAGAACTAGGTGCTCTAGGATCTGCAAATCTCTTATGCTAATTTGAATAAGGCATCTACTCTCTGGTGCCTTTAAAACTCAAAACTCTCCATTCTCTTTTTGCCTGGTGTGCATGCTAACTGTATTGCAAGCTCCTTGGGAGGTATTTTTCTCCTGTGGAAATACCCACAAGTCTCTGTTCACCTTTCCAAGTCCTAATTAATTCCTCTAATTAGAGTTTTTTTTTTTTTTCTGGGTGCAACCATTTACAAAGGTGAAATGCTGCTTAAAAACAAATTTAATGAATACTTTCAAACTGACAATATTCACTGAGTTAACAGTTCTGTTGTTCACATATGCTATTACAACCAGCCTATTAAGGCCTTCTATAGACCTTGGTAAAGAAGGGCCATCTCCAAAGGAAAGGCAGAGATAAATATGGAACAAATGAGGTATCTATCTATCTATCTGCCTAAGTAATATGGACAAATACGGTTTTATTTTAAGGAATAGACGCCCTACCAACACATGTATAGATGTATACTACATGTGTACATGAGTGTATTTATATGCATCGTGTGTGTGTGTGTGTGTATTCATGGAATAAAGTAGAAACCCAACAGGTTAAAAATACCGAAGCAGAACATTAAAAATTGCATCCTGCATTTGAGTAGTCAAATTCTGTAAATACACAAACTTAAGATGCAAATAACCAAAACAGGAGGAACAGATGTCCTTATAAACAAATTAATATTGTACACGGGCTTACTATCGTGTTTCTAATCCTTTGGGATTTTAGAAAAGTGCAATATGAAAGCAAAATGATGCTCCTATTTTTTAATTAAAATTTATTCATTATTTGCCTAACAAGGAGCTTTTAAACTTTGAATTTTTAGTAAAACCCATGAAATATTTGGTTGGTTTCATTTGCCAATCCCAGGTATCCAGAGATGGTATATCTTAAGCCCCAGTTGATGCAGTTTGGTTATGTTTGCTTGAGAATTCTCATTACAACCCAGTCATTTTATCTCTATGCAGTATAAAATCTGAGTGAACTGACTTTGATTCAAAATGGGAAGAAATCTACAGAAAAGTAAAAATGTCTAGACTATTTAATTAAATGTAGAATCCTGAATAATGGTATTGGATCTTGTATGCATATTTATTTGCTTTATTTAATAATGATATTTTAGAATCCAAAGACTGTACAAATTTCAGTTCATTACAAATTTCTAAAGATAAGATTTGAGTCCAAAAGCAAGCACAAGAATTCCAATTTTTCTGCTTTTCTGGCTGCTTCATTTGGGGTAAATTTCCTAACCTCTTTAGGTAACAGTCTCAAAAACTACAAAACAATGATACTACCTAACACCTATGAGGTATGTTTCTGAGATCATCAATTAAGATAAGACAAAATCATGCAGTTTGAAACTGAAAATATCATATGATACTGCTATAATAATAAATATTATTATAAGAAAGTATCCAGTTTTTATTATTTTTCATCTCACAAATCATTTTATTTTTACTTTTACTCTCTTCTCAAGTCTTGTGAATCACAATTATAGTGATGGCATTCAAATCACTTAATTCAGTCAAATTTTCTTCCAAACTCCAGGTCTGAATTTTCCAAAGGTGAGGTCAAATGCCACTGCTTTATGAAGTTTTCCTCAATTCCTTCCCTTATATTAAGAAAGACCTACGTGGTCCTTTGGCACTCACGTTTGGCTTTATGACTTTTTTCATGTTTATGTATTTCTGATTGCCTTGAGAGACTTCTAGACATATCATTTATTCAATTTAGTGTTCACTCTAGCAACAAATATAATACAGTTTAATGTGGAAGGTATTTTAAATGATTATAATTTCTACAAATTTAAACAGTTTACAGATGACTATGTGTAACTTCTGATCTGTCAATAAAGTAAGTCTAAAAGCGATTTAGATTTTTTAAATCTTTTACCTGTATGTTCAGAATGTTTCACGTGAGTATTTCATGAATAGCTTTAAAATTATTTGTATAATTCTATGTAGTTTACAAAGGAAACTATTGTTGGAATATACCCAATGAGTAGTCCTGGCTCTTCAAAACAAATGTGCAAGAAAGAACAGGTTTTGAAGACAGCTGATGCTTGAGACTAAGGTATCTATCCAAGGACCCTGTTAAGTGGCCAGCTGAAGAGGATAAGCCTACAAGTGCAAGTTCAGAAGGATAAAGAAAAGAAAAACCTGTGTCTACAAGGACGTCTTTGTGCTGTTGAATTGTCAACTCTGGATCCGTTCTAACTTCAAACTTTGTGTTACCTAAAATAATGAATCCCTCATTGTATAAGCCCCCTGTAAACAAGCTTTCTATTACTCTTGGCCAAAGATATAAAGAATGGCACAGGAATTCAGAGAAATGAGTTGATAATAGACCATGAGATCCCAGGGAAAGAAAGGGGAAATTAAGAGAATAGAGTCACAGTGACTTTCAAATTCTTATGAGCTGGGCTCTACTTCTTTTGATTAGTCATTAATTTCCCTAAATCTTTAAAATACATCCCTATTTTATTGAGTTAGTAAATGGATTTCAGGTTGTTAAATCCAAACAATCCCTAAAAAAGAAAACATTTTATCTCATTCAGTCATCATAACAAATAACTCTGTAAGTAAAATATTAATACTTCCTCCATTTTATTTTTATTTTTAAATTTTTAATATTTATTTTTCAGAAAGAGAAAGTGAGCATGAGCGAGGGAGGAGCAGAGAGAGAGAGAGAGAGAGAGAGAGACAGAGAGACAGAGAGAATCAAAAGCAGGCTCCAGAGTCTGAGCTGTCAACACAGAGCCCAGTGTGGGGCTTGAACTCAAGAATCATGAGATTGTGACCTGAGCCGAAGTTGGATGCTTAATTGACTAAGCCACCCAAGTGCCCCAATATTTCCTCCATTTTAGACCTGAGTAAACTGAGAATTGCAAAGTTCAATGACAGAAGAAAGTCTGAACAAGTTCAGACCCCAGCTATTCTTTTTCACCATACTATTCCTTCCTNATTTCCTCCATTTTAGACCTGAGTAAACTGAGAATTGCAAAGTTCAATGACAGAAGAAAGTCTGAACTTGAACCCCAGCTATTCTTTTTCACCATACTATTCCTTCCCNAGCCCAGTGTGGGGCTTGAACTCAAGAATCATGAGATTGTGACCTGAGCCGAAGTTGGATGCTTAATTGACTAAGCCACCCAAGTGCCCCAATATTTCCTCCATTTTAGACCTGAGTAAACTGAGAATTGCAAAGTTCAATGACAGAAGAAAGTCTGAACTTGAACCCCAGCTATTCTTTTTCACCATACTATTCCTTCCCATTGCCTTCCTTTTATTCCCTCATTATGCTCTTTTATTTGCAACTTCTCCAGTAACATCAATTATATTTCCTCTTGGCTTCACAAAACTAAAATATTTTTCAATCTTCATCCTTTCTTTGTCCCAGTTCATTCAATATAGTATAGTTTCTCCACTTCAAGTATCTATTAAATGTATCTTCCTTTCCCCCACTTTCCATCGACCACAATGTTATTAAAGTCAAGTGAGTACCAGAGCAGCCAGCTCAGATACAGCTGAAAACACATCAATCTATTTCAAATTTAATATCCTCAAAGCCCTATTTCAATCACATAGAATCAATACTGGAGGCCAATTAGGACTATAATTAAACTAAATATGACCTTAACATTTACATCTCCAGCATTTTGCCTCCCCTTTCTTTCTTCTAGTTCAACAAATTCAGTGCATTAAATATTCATTGTGTGTGTGTCAAAGTGAAAGATGCTGTCTTTGTCTTTGAGCCGCTTATACAGGAGAGGAGAAAGACACATATACAGCTCAGAGAAGAAAAGCACCAGCTTCCATTCTTCCCATACACAGGAAAAATAGGTCCCCACATGGCCAGCTCCATCCCCTCCTTGACGTTTGCATCTATACTTTTCCTGACAGCCAAATGTCATCAAGTTTTACTTCCATTAGGTCAACTCCCCAATCATTATAGTGATCTTTTACATACATTTATATACAGCTGGATGTGGTGAATTTTGCTACCATATCAGAATTCCTCCTAGAGCAAAGAAAAATAGCTGTATTTTCTTAAATTAAATGATAAGTATGTAACCGTCAAAGGATAGAGATTGCTTGTCCTCCAGTATCAAGAAAAGAGAGACCTTGAAAGGAGACTAATAACAGGTCCTGCTAAAAATAAAAATAAAACACATGTCATATCAATATTTCCATATCCTAAACTGGGAATTTCTGAATCTATAATACCCACAAATGTGACAAAATTTCATAAACATGTCTCCCTGAACTTTCATTAATTTAATATGCATGTTAAATAGGTATTTTAGATATGAAGACAAAGTACGAGTTACTAGTCTTCTAGGAATTTATAACCTCGCAAAATAAATAATTCCTCTCATACCGAGGGAAGATTTCTAAATAAATTCTTAGTGGACACTAGCGCCTGCTTTCTCTGGGCCCCTAATCTAGTAACTGACAAGAGCCAAGTTTAATCTGATCGTTTTCNAGTCGGACGCTTAACCGACTAAGCCACCCAGGCGCCCCTAATCTGATCGTTTTCAATGGTAAAAAACTATTATGTACTTCAGTCAATGTGAAGCTAAAAGCTCTTGGAATATTGTAGTCACAATATAGTATCATTCAAAGTAACCCCAGTATGTCTTTATAAGGACCTTAGCAGTAACAATTTTATGAGCTGTATCCTACCAACATGACCTAACAAATCACCAACATTTGTTTTGGCAAATGGCAGTGAAAAAGGGGGAGTGTGAACTGTGTTCACTTATGACTCAGAAATAAAACGAAACAGAAAGCACACTGAGAAACAAACATAAATAAAAACCTCCTCAAGCAAAACCAGAACAGGGTAGAAATGAGTCTTTTTATACCTTTGAAATCATTCTTCATTTTGTAGCTAGAATTAAACTTTATCAGAATCAGTGTTATCACAAAACAATAGTTAAGATCCATCAAATCTGATTATCAGTATTTTATAAATGTTTAAAACTCTATTACTATCCATTCTGTTTTTAATAACAAAATTATTTGATTAGCAGTGAAATGTCTTTCTTTAAAAACACAGTAGGGAAGAACAGGGTTCTCTTCCTACTTAGGAAAAAAAAAAGCTGAAGTTTACATTAAATGGCCACCTACTCAAAGAACTTCATCTTGGGAAAAGGCTTATCCGAATGATGGTATGTGCCGCTGTTTTATAACACTTACTTTGCTTGGAAGGTGGTAAACCTCAAGTTTCTTTTCACTTGGAACCATACGATTTAGGGCCTAATGTACCACAAGCAAGCTTGTTTCCAAGATGGACCAGCAAGTGGGTTCTCTAGGCTTGTCTGTGGTGAGAAGTCAGGTCGTAGGCAGATTCCTTTAAACACAAACCTAATTGAAGAGCATTGTCCTCCTACCAACCTGTTTATCATAGAAAACATGGGATACCAAAATATATTTTAAAAAATTATAATTCCACCAGCTTGAATACTACAAATATTCTGGTGTCTCTTAAGTGTCGCCTCATTTGTGAATGAGCATATATCTGTGTTTATATATAGCCTTAGAATAGCTTTTTTGTAAGCACGATTTCAAAAGCATTTAACAATGATATTGATTTTTTTGTAAACATCATTTTAATAGCAACATAGTATTTCCTATGCATGATCTCTAGCTTAACATTTTCTCATTTTTGAACACTTGAATTATCATCAGGCTTGACTGATATAAATATAACATTGATAAACAGCATTTATGCCACCCTTGAAATAATTTCCTTACCATATAATTCTTGAAAGAGAAATTAATGAATATTTTAAGGACTTTAATGCATATCCCCACATTCTTTGCTAGAAATACATTGCTCTCCTGCCTTGAGTCCTCCACATCAGGGAGTATTACCATTTTTTAAAATGTACTAGTTTAGTTAAAAACCAGCTCTGTGTTAGTTTGTGTTTCTTTGATTAATAGTAAGTCTAATGGCCATATTGAGATGTCTTGTACTTTTTATTTCATTGTCCTTGTATTTTACATAATGTTTTGAACTTTTGAGATTACATTGTCATTAAGACTTGCTCTTTGTTGCACAAAAGGCTCTCCTCTTATTGTCTACTATGCTTTCCTTCCTACTCACATATTACCCTTTGAGAAGTCACTGAAGATTTGTGGTTCTGAGCTATAGAACAGAAATTGGCTAAAAATGGTTTCTACAACAAGAATAGCTATCACACTGAGTAGTCAAAAAGTACAAATAAAATGGCTATTCTGCTTCAGATTCTGTGTCTCCCTCTCTCTCTGACCCTCCCCAGCTTATGCTGTCTCTCTCTCTCTCAGAAATAAACAAAACATTAAAAAAATGAAATAAATAAAATGGCTATTAATAGGGAAAGGATTGATAAGGAGAAAGTAAAAAAAAGGAGAGATAATACAAAATATAGAATCGGGGAGAATAAAAGCAAAAAACATTTTTAAGAACAAAATGTAGGGGCGCCTGGGTGGCTTAGTCGGTTAAGCGTCCGGCTTTCGCTTAGGTCATGATCTCACGGTTCGTGGGTTCGGNTTCTCTCTCTCTCTCTCCTAGAAATAAATAAAAACACTTAAAAAAAAAAAAAAGAATCTTTTAAAAAAAAAAAAAGAACAAAATGTTTATTTTTAAGTTTATTGATTTTGAAAGAGAGAGAGTGTGTGTGTGTGTGAACTGGAGAGGGGCAGCGAGAGGGAGAGGGAGAGGGTGAGAGAGAGAGAGAGAGAGAGAGAGAGAGAGAGAGAATCCCAAGCAGGCTCCATGCTGCCAGCATAGAGCACGATGCAAGGCTCAAACTAACAGTGAGATCATGACCTGAAATGAAATCTTGAGTCAGATACTTAACCAACTGAGCCACCCAAGCACCCGTTTACACTTTTTAAACCATCCATTTGTATTGCATACCAGTCAGCTCAAACTTCTTGCTGTCTATTCATTTGCTGCTATACAACTCCATTCTCTAATTATTTTTTTTAAACTACTACTGGTATAAATTAGTGGTGTAAGTTAACATACATTTGCTTTATATTGTCAGAAATAAACCATACAGTTGAAGCTGGTTTAGAATGGAGGTCAAGAACGTGGATGCTAGCATCAAAGGGCCCAGGCACAGACTTGGGAACTTAAGTTATTTAACCTCTCCGTGCCTGATTTTACCATAAGACTGTTGTGAAGATGACAGAATGAATGCATGGAATGTACAGCAGACAATGTTTGGCTAATGATAAACACTTGATACGTACTGGCTATCAATTATTAGTAAGTCTGAGAATCTTAGTAAAATAAGCTATGAATTTGGTGTTATAATTTATTTATTCAGCAGACATTTATTGAGCACATACTAATCTTCAGATCCTGTGAGAGGTGCTAGGAAAATGACAGATACTTTCTAATGAACCTGCTCATATGGCCTCTGGAGGGAGGTTTCCTATAGGTTTCACATGAGCACAACCCACACGCTCAACCTCATATGTAGGGAGGTCAATCCATTGAGTAACACAAATAATCTGAGCCAAACCAGCTCCTCTCTGGGAAGTGTAATTAAAAGAGTGAAAGGCTGAGACAATTATCTTTGCGTTGAAAGGATATATTGGAGTTCAACAACCTTTGGAGTTGAAAGGATATATTGATTTAAAGACTGCATTCAGGTCCAAGTACAAGTGAAAAATGCTGGTAGGAGGGGTGGGGAGAGAGAGAGGGAGAGGCAGAGGAGAGACAGGAAGAGAGAAAAGAAAGAGAAAACCATGGAGTTGCATAGGGCAGGTCCGGAAAGAGAAGAGAATGAGAGGACAGGAGACCATGCAGCCTCTGAACGAGAAAGAAGAACAGCCCAGGATTTAACAGTTCCTGTATCCTTTCCATAGGATATGGATGACAGATCCATAATATGTCATGATATTTCACTTCAGACCATTGGATGGCAATGAGACTGGCTCTCATATCCTCATCATATCTGCTTCTGTTCCACTCTCATTTTCACTTGAGATAGCGAGTTGTGTTTCTCATTCCTCGAGGAGTTTTAACTAAAGCAATGCCTAGGAGAGAAACATGAAGTAACTTCCTGACTTCGGAAAAGTGTGGACACGGGATCAGCTATTCTACAAGAAGTTTTCTCTATGAAACCTCCCTTCCAACAATTATTATTTTCTTTCGCTCTCTCTCTCCCTGTTCTCAACGCTCTGTTGTTGGAGCCCAGGAGCCCAATGTCTGCTTGTCATCCCAAGCTCCACACATATAGGCTGAGCGAGTTACCATATAAGGGCATCCTGGAATCTTTAAGATTATTCTGCTGTCCACTCAGCAAATGTCACCACTAGAGTATTCTGTTCCAGTGGCATAGGAAGTGGGAGACTGAATGTTGAAGTTGAAGAGACCAGTGTATGTTGCATGCTTTATATTAGTTAAGCATTATGTTAAATGCTTTATGTATACTGACTATATTATCTCATTTTATTGTCTGGCAACCTGGTGAGGTTTGCATCATCATTTTGTAATGAAGAAAACTGACACTTACGAAAGTGCAACTTTCGAATGACCTTAAGGCCAGTGGCAGAGCCAAGATTTTTAACCAGAGCTAAGATTCATGGCTCTGAGAGAATTCACAGCAGGATGTCATAGGGAATATGGTACCAGATACTTTATTTTGGTCCCTTGTGTGAAACAAGGGAGACTAGTAACATAAATTGACTTAGCATCAATTGCATTATCTGGCTGGATCTCATACTGAGTTGAAGCAGATTTTAAAACATGAGTTTCCTAAGACTGGTTATTGTCATTTGTTAAAATTTTAAAAAAGCTCATTTTAGCCTGTAGACTGAACCTTTTTGGTACGTATTAGGTAAATGAATCATTAAATATAAACCCAATGTGTGTGCATGAAGGAAGATTTGAAATAAAGAGTTTGGCAGTAAGCTTAATTTACTGCCAGTTGCTTAAAAGGATAAACTGAAATGCACAAGAGACAGCAGCGTTCATGTACAGCGGGACTCAATGCTCAGTGAGCCACCAGAACCCCACCAAGGTGAAAGCATGCTGCAAGTTAAATCATGTTTGCATGAGAGCTAAAAGATGAACAATTAAACAAAGACCAATGTCGGTGGTGTGGTAAAACATTAGAATGCAGGACAACTGAAACTACCTGAAGCATAAGGGGATACAAGTCAAAAGAGACACACAAAAAAAAGATTAACAAAAAGTAACATTTTCTGGGAAACTTGGTATCAAAATAGATGGGGATAAACACTGCTTTGCTTCAGAATAACCTCAGGCATTCAGCCTTCTTTCTCCTCTTCTACTCACACATGGCTAATTGTAGGCAAGAGTTCTAAGAACAAACTAATGGTATGAGTAAGCATTTACCCCCTACTCCTAATGTTTCCAGAAGAGGAACTTTCGGTAGCTTGACTCTCTTGGACTTTCACCCTCTCTTAAGAAGCAATGCTTAAGGTTCAATTTAACAAAAAGTATTATAAGGTCCATTTATTTGCCAGCTAAGCAAAACTTGCCAATCCTGGTTTTCATTGGTAATAAAATCGACCCAGCCATTTGACTCCTACATCTAAATCTCCATTAGTTTCTCAATCAGGAAGAAAAGAAAAGGTATTCTTTTTTATTTCCTAAAAGTTCAATAGTGAAGACTGATTATATGGGTGTGTATGTATGTGTTGTGGGTATCATATCTTATAAATCTTTAAACTGTCCATTATGACCACTCATGTATGCATAAAACCTATTCATTGACAACTACTATAAAAAGTTGTTTGCAGGGTGCCTGGGTGGCTCAGTCAGTTAAGCCACCAACTCTTGGTTTCTACTCAGGTCATATCTCACAGTCATGAGTTCAAGCCCCCCATCTTCTGTTTTAGGATCCTCCGCCTCCCTCTCTCTGCCTCTCTCCTGCTCATGCTCACACACACACACACACACACACACACACACACTCTCTCTCTCTCTCTCTCTCTCTCTTTCTCTCTCTCTGTCTCTCTCTGTCTCTGTCTCTGTCTCTCTCCCTCTGTGTCTCTCTCAAGAATAAACGTTAAAAAAATTTAAGTTGTTTGCTTTATTTAATTTTGGTATTTGATTCATAGGTACTATGTAAAAAGGATATAGAATGACCAGTAAGAATTAAAAGGGCAAAGAGAGGAAAAAAAATCATTTGGAGGAATTCTTGGGTGCATAGGTAGGTGGCCATGCCAATCTCATTATGCTCTGGGATGGCTGGAGAAAGACAAATGGTGAGGTTGAAGCATTTATTAAAAAGAAAAATGTGAAGTTAAAATACTATGTTTTCAGATGAGAATAATCTGATCATATCCCATAATTCCATTAAAATTATACCTATTTCAACAAATAATTCTGTAATGCTAATGAATCATTTAAATTTATTCTTCAATGCCAAGGAAATTGATGTTATGCTAGAACGTTTCCTACTTGGGCATGTACATGACAAATTATCTATCTATTAAGGAAGTAAAAAAAAAAAAAATGATTGAATAATAAGAAGAAACAGGCCAAAGTCAAGCAAAGGGTTCACTTTTAACACAAATCAAAATGAAATCTAATGTAATGCAACGCTTGTTATGACAGCCTAATTTACATAGTATTTTCAAATATAATAACTTATGGAAAATAATAACAATAGCTTAATATTGCTACAATTAGCTAATATGTCCCAATCCCAATGCTAACTGCAAGGCATCTGAATTTGACCTCACCAAAACCCACCATTTTCCTTATTTTAGGAAAGGAAACAGGATGGGAAAGGTCATTTTCTCAATGCCACATGGTACAGTTGGGAGAGTTGGGACTCGAACCCAGGTGTCTCAGCTCTCAAGCCTGTGATCTTTGCATTATGCCACACTTAATGCATTACACGTTTCTAAAATAAATTTCTCCATCCTTCCCTCTACTGTTTTCCTTTCTCGACTTCCCCATTTCTGCACTCCTTCATCTGGCTCCTTTGGATCAGCCTTGATGGAATCTCGCAACTGCATTCCATCCATCAGCCCCCAAGTCCACATCTACCCTCTCCTGCCTGCCCCACCCTGGAAGGTTCCCATCATGTCCTTCCTGCAGAAGCCCCCATACAGTCATCCTGCATAAACAACCTTGTTGATCTTGTCTTTTTAAATGTTTAGTTTTGAGAGACACAGAGAGAGAGAGACAGAGAGAGAGAGAGAAGCAGACAGAGAGGGGTCCAAGGATCTGAAACAGGCTCTGTGCTGACAGCAGAAAGCCCAAAGCAGGGCTCAAACTCACAAACTGTGAGATCATGACCTGAGCTGAAGCTGGATGATTAACTGTCTGAGCCATCCTGGAGCCCCTGTATGTATATACCATTATTATGTTCCACATAATCCATTTATTTCACTTTGCTAACAACTTTCAGCAACTCTCTTTTCTCTATAAGGAAAGACAAACTATGAGGGATAGATCTTTGGTGGTTTTTTGTTGTTGTTTTATTTTTGTTTCGTTTGTTTGTTTTCTGTAAAGAGTCAGCCAGGAAATATTTTTTGGCTGTATGAATCACATGGTCTCTTGCAACCGTTCAACTCAGTCAATATAGTGCAAAAGTGGCCAGATGACAGTTTGTAAATGTGAGCCACAGACTAACATAAGTGAGTGTGGTCCTATTCAATAAAATTACACTTAGGAAAACAAGACAACAGGCTAGACCTTGCCCACAGACTATATAGTTTATCAGCCCCTGATATAGGGTAAAATAAAAATAAGAACTTTCACTTGTTCTTCAGAGCCTTTATAAATTAATAAACAAAGTAAAATAACTACTGTTAATGAAACATTTAATTCAGCACATCAAATTGCTACGTGAAAGGCCTATTTTATAGCCTTTCTTTCATGGTCAAATGTCATGAAAGAATTATGTACACAAAATATTCACTTTTCCCTGTTCTAACCAACACCCCTTGTCACATTCTCAATCTTCCTTCTTTCACCCCCACTAATGATGGCGACACAAACAGTGTTGTAGTTAGGACTGAGTTCATATACCAGCTATGAGCTATTTGATCTTGCATAATGAACATCTTTGATGCTAGGTTTTTTTCATCTGTAAAATGAGTATAGCAATAATATTGCTATCATGAAGACGGAGACAAACAGTCACATAAAATGTAAAATAACAGGGGCGCCTGGGTGGCTTAGTCGGTTAAGCGTCCGACTTTCGCTTAGGTCATGATCTCGCGGTTCGTGGGTTCGAGCCCCGCGTCGGGCTCTGTGCTGACTGCCAGCTCAGAGCCTGGAGCCTGTTTCAGTCTGTGACTCCCTCTCTCTCTGACCCTCCCCTGCTCACGCTGTCTCTCTCTCTCTCCTAGAAATAAATAAAACATTAAAAAAAATTTAAATGTAAAATAACATAATTACATACATACATTGCGGATGATAATGACTGTTACCTTCCTTTTCTTCCCACCCGCTAAAGTCACCATTAACAGAATCCACAGCTTATGGGCTTTTTTAAACTTCATTTCTATGACCTGGCAATGTTGAACACTCTTTCTTGGAAAGTTTCCCTCCATCTTGGACAGCGATATCAAACTCCTGCACTTGCTATCACTCCAACTGCTTTTTCTCAGTCCTTTTGGCCAGCTCTCTTTTCTCTGCTTAGCTATCTATATATCTTATTGCCCAAAGTGGGCTTTCTCTAGATTTTTAGTCCTGACTCCTTCCTGCCATATGGACCTTACCCATCACCTCCCAGAGAGGCTTCTGTGATCACCTGGTCCATGTTAGCCTTATGTTACTCTCCCTTACGTCAACCTCTTTCGACTGTCTACATAACCCTTGTCACTAACTGATATTGCTTTCTGGGTTATATTTGTTTATTATCTCCCTCCACCAGAATGTAAACTTCAAACGCCTATTTATCACTATCTCTCAAGCATTTACAGTACCTGGCATATAGCAGGTGCTCAATAAACATTTCTATAATTGAATTGTATCGGTATCTGTATTCCTCTGGGTTCTGCTCTTAACCCATATCTCCTCTCACTATACAAAATCTCCCTGAGCAAAATCATATACTATCAGAACTTTGAGTACAAAAGTGATTCCAATCATGAACCATTTCCTCTTATCCCCAGAAACCTAACTTCCGTGGCTCCCTTCTTTTCTCCCTTGCCTTTTACTGCCGACCATTATTTTTCTAACTTGTAAATATGAACTCTGAACATCTTGGGTTAAAATCCTTCAGTCGTTCCTCATTGCTTGCAGAATAGAATGTAGATTCTTAAATTCATCAAACAAGCTTTGTCCTCCTCTAAGTTTCCAGTGTTTTTATCATTCTCCAAGTAATGTTTCCAAGTAAAACATTAATGGTTTACTAAACTTTCATTGAGTTCTTACTGTGAAAACAAAGGTCACAACAAACAGAGACACTTCTTTCCCACAAATAAGAGGCTTTGTAGAAAAAAACTAACCCCATTAAATTAAAAGAGAGGAGAGTTTCTGAGTTTCTCTTTATTGGGAGCCTATTTATTTCCTAGAACTGATCTTTGTGCTTGACATGTATATTTTTTTATTCAAGCTTTATTGCAAGGAAATTATTATTATATTATTTATCTGATGCTATAACTAATACGTAAGTTCCTTAAGGTCAAGAATTTTATCTGTTTTACTCACTTCTTTTGCCCAGCACCTTAAACTGTAGTGGGCATGTGAGAGATTCTCCATAGGAATTTTAAGTGAGTGGAGGATTAGAGAAACTAATTAATTTGTAAGTATTACATGATCAGCAAGGCACATGTTGGGTAACCAGTGAGACCCTTTACTTTTTCATAATCATATACCATGGGGGTTGATACTGTACAGTTTTTCATCTTGTAATCAGGGAATGCATAGAACCTGGCAAAGAGCAAGTAACTAGAAAATCTTGAATAAATAAACTTGTAAGGTTCTTCCCTACATAGAATAGATATCAAAACATATATTTTATTACATTATCTAAGATACTTCTTTCAAAATGATGAAATCATGTAAATGGATTGGCGGAGAATAAATGGATACATTTATTTATGTCATGTAATACTGATATTTTAGATATTCACATTTCAGACTAATGCAGATGCTATCAGACATCACTGCCCGACATGATAGTCTAAGATAGACCCTTGTGTCTATTACAGAAGATTTATCTATGGAGTTATGTGCATTTACTACTCTGCCAATTATTGATTCCATGATCCTGATGCTGTATCAGAGGGAAGCCCAATATTTTTTTTTCTGTTTCTGGAGGATTCAGGCTCCTCAGTAATTCAACTCAAATCTTAGAGCAACTGGGAAACTACTGCCATCTTCATTACCTATACCAACCCTGTTTTAATTTATAATTCACTGTTTTATTTTGCTGACCAAATTTATGGAAAATATTTTCTCAAAGCCATAGTATGAATTTTAACATTAAGGAAAGTGACAGCTTTTAAACCAGGCTTAAACAATTGTTTTATACACATACACATTTTTCCCCCTAAAAAGCACTGGGTGTTAAGAACTAAGTTGTTACATGTATGTTTCTTGCTATAATAAGTTCTAAATAGTTACTCATATTGCTTTCCACTTCTTAATCTGAAAGCCATTTGATGTTTACCTTCCTTCTACTAATCATTAACTCATCCTAATCCCTACTAACCCATAGCATCCAAACTGTTTTGGGTTCATGATGCCACCTGGTGGCAGAAAATTCTCTGAGCCAACCATGTTCCTGCAAGGTCTCTTCATTCTCAGAGAAATTCTACATAACCCAGTGTCCCGGTGCATTCTTTGTCTCTTTCTGTATCTTAATTGCACCATAAATGATCTCTTTCTCTATGTGCCCCTATGATCTTTTGAACCCTTTCCCTCTTTCCCTCTCAAATGCTTCCATTTCCTCAAGGTTTATGTCTGTTTTCTCCTTCCCTCTGTTGCACCTGGATGGCTCAGTTGTTTAAGCGTCTGACTTCAGCTCAGGTCATGATCTCATGGTTCGTGAGTTTGAGCCCCACATTGGGCTCTCTGCTGTCAGCACAGAGCCTGCTTCAGATCCTCTATCTCCTAATCTCTGCCCCTTCCCCTCTTGGTGTTCTCTCTCTCTCTAAAATAAAGTAAAGGTTAAAAAAACCCACAAAACCCTTCTGGTGGCTGATTAGCATATCAGGAGTGCTGGTAGTATTAATATATCTAAGGAAATGGAAAACACGAAATCAAACTATATGCTTATAAATTCATTCTGACAAGAAACAGCAAAAAAAAAAAATCTCTCATTTCCTGTTTCCAGAAAAGTAATTCTCTTCCTCAGAGCTAATAACAGTCAGTAGAATTTCACAGACATATACATAGAAATTCCATTTTCCTCCACAAAAAATCATAACTCATTATTCATTCCTTTCTATGTCATATTGATTTTTACAATAAATATTTTAGTGATGTTTTCTTAGAAGTACACAGAGCTGTCACATCCTTTTTAAGTGCTGCATAGTATTTCACTGTGTGGTTGTGCTGCATATATGTGACAAGTTCTCCAATGAAGGACTTTTAGATTGTTTATTTTTTCCCCTAATCTTTGGCTACTACAAAATGTGATGCATGGTGCCAGAGCTAGGGTAGTTGTACAATGAACACTTTGAAATCGTCACGGAGTCCTAACGGTAAGGGTAGAAATTATTAAAATTTTTAGATAAAATAAAGATGAAAAACCAATACCCTAAATTTTGTGACAGTGTCCAGACCCAACTTTCAGACTTTGCAAAACCATTCTTATCTATACCCTTATCCTAACTGAACTAACTTGTCTCTAGCATAAAGAAATGAGCCCTCTACTTCTAATCTTATGTCTATGTAAAAGTTTTGTAGTTCTAAACAACCGACTTAGAATGTATGGGAGAGAATGTATTTGTAAGGATAAGATTTCCTGCAGAAAACATTATTTCAACTAGTCATTAGGCTAAAAATCTTACAAATTCACAATTTGAAAAGGGTACTGCTTCAAATTAATATGGTTTTATTCCTTTTCTGAAGAAGCAGTTATTAGAATAGGTATCAGTCATGAATAAGGACTATAATAAACTGGTACAATGATGTTATATATTCTATTACCATCGTTGTTTAATTCATTCAAAAGATAACTCAATACAAATTATATAATACGGTTAAACATACAGACACATACATTATACTCTTAATCTATATGTTGTAGACTCAGGATTTTATAGCTGCAAAGGAGGTTAAAGACATACTAGTTTAATATTATCATTTTATACCTGAAGAAATGAGAATGAGAGTGATGAAGTATTATAGACAAGGCATATATCCACTTTTATAAATACTAATATTAATAATAGGATGGATTCGATGTGTGCTTATGTCTGGCATTGTTAAATGTTTTATGTGTATTCACCCATCTAGTCCCCATAAAGATAGAATCTATTATACCTATTATTATTTAAACAGGCAAGGCTTAAGGAAATAAAAAAAATCACAATTTGAAGCTGCTTTAAGTGGTAAGACAAGAGACTGAATTCAGGTTGCTTATTAATCCTAATTTACATATTTATTAAGTCCCTCTGTTTATTAACTAAATCTACATGTTTGTGAACAATCAACATTATTTATGCATACTCTCTTGATCTAGGAGAATGGAAACAATTAAATGTGGCAGGAGAAAATGAGGAAGATACAATTTGGATTCAAAGTGGAAAAAAATGAAAGTAGTGGAGGGGAAGAGATCACTGGGGTAATAAGTAAAGATGTTTACTTACATCTAATGCTAAATGTTTAGCATTTAGCTATACATAATTTTCTGCCAAAAACACTTTTGAGCATGAGGTCCTTAAAGATTAATGATTACACAACCAAATGTAAGAAATCAGCAGGTAAATCTAGATAGTTGGTTTTGAAGGGTCCTTCCCCTAAGTCTCCAAGCCCAAGCTTTTAAAATCTCAGGGGGATCAGTTAGGAAAGTAACTAACTCAAGGCTTTGAGAGGAGAGCAAATTTCTTATCACGACTGAGAAAATTTTCATCTGTGAGTGGCTGTTTCAAAATCCTATAAAGGTGGAAATTTAGATAGCTACATAAATTCAACAAATATTCCCATATGTTGCAAGTCTCATCTCACTGAGATGAAAGTCAGAATGAAAAATTAACTGGAATTTCGGTTCTTCTAGCATTAATTTTGACATATGGCATCTAAAATTACTCTTTGCATTTGTAACGCCCTTGTGAATGACCGATTTTGTGACTGTTTCATTGAATAGGTTCAACAAATACTTCTGCAGTTACTACTGGCTCATCTGTTCGTCATGTGCCAGGTACAGCAGTAAACAATACAGACAACACTTTCTGCCCTCATGAAGCTTACTTTCTAGTGTGAGAGAAAAGATAGCACACTAGATTCATATGGAATATGTATAGTTTGTTATATAGTGGAATGGGCAATGGCAAAAAATAGATCAGGAAAGATAAATAGGGAGTCAGGGGTACAGTTTTAAATAAAATAGTCCTGAAAAACATTTCTAGGGAGCTGACATTTAAAAAAAAAAAATACCAGAAAGAGGTGAGGGGATGAGTCATGTGGATATTTTGGAGAAAAGCATTTTGGGAATGGCAAATGCACAGGCACTAAGGCAGGAATACGTCAGATATTTTCAAGGAAACCTGAGGGGCCAGTCAGGGTAGCTGGAGCTAAGGAAGGGGAAGAGAGAAGGCTGGAGGTAAGATCAGTAAGGACATGAGGAGTTCAACTTCAAAGCCTTTTAGGTTATTTTAAGGACTTTGGCTTTGTCACTTAAGAAAAAACAAAGCCACCGGTGGGATTTAATGAAGAAAACATCCAAGCAGTAAGAACAGCAATGATTCCAAGTGTTTGCATTACATTATTCTGAGAAGGGAATAAAGTCAAATAGCTTCAGAAGGAGACCGAACAGCCCTCACCATGGCCAGCAATGGAATCGGCATCCAAAATATGCGTTACGGAACATGTGATGGTTTAAACTGGGTATCTGGTTAAGTTAGAAACTGTGTTTCCAAACTCCCCTTCCCCGTATGATTGCCAATAATTTGGTTGACCAGAAGGGGAGCTTATGTGGGATTTGGAAGGTAAAAGTAGAGTAGCTCAGGAGTCATTACTCTGTGAAGGTCACCATCATCAATGCTGTGATAGACAGGTGCAGAGGTACCTGGCAGGTTATATACAGCGTGCCCTAACTCTCCTCCACTCTACGTCTAGCATCTTACTAGCTGTTGACCCTGTTAACCCAACAGTGGCCAGGGCCACAACCAGGCACCTCACTGTGGAAATACAGAAGCGGCAACTCATCAGAGACAACATATGCCTAAAGGCTCGCATGCAAGCTTCCTCTTGGCGGTCCAACTTGGTAGCAGAAGTGTGTGCTTTCTCCGATTGATTGATTTTCTGATGATCAAACTATCATTTCTGTCCTTCACTTCCACAGCTCCTCCCACAGCTATGTAAGATCTATGATAAATTCCTTATCCCTAACGCTCATTAGTGCCCACTCATCAGTGGATTTTCTTGATCCAGTCCTTTCACAGAAAATTATCTATTTACTTCAACATGGGATACATTTAACATTTATTGGCAAATTTTGGAAAATTGTAAAATAAATGTGTATCCTGTGCAGGATGTGCTGGATATGTGATATGATATTGTGAGATATTTTCAGGAAGGCTTTATTGTGGCAGACAGAATATTGATTTTATAGCCTGATCCAAAGTAATATCTTATCCCAACTTCTGCTTCCGAATGCTGTCAATTTGTAAAATGAGAGCAGATGTTGACAGAGATGTATTTGCCAGTCTGATGCCTCAGCAAATACTGTGAAGGGAAGGCAACGCAAGACTAGATTGAATAAATATCCTCTTTTAAATTTATTTTACCAATCCTTTCAGCTGTTCCCCACAGGTGACATCCCTAAGATGATGAAAACAAAAAGGTGTGTCATTAAAACTCAGCAAGTTCTTATACCTTAATACCACAGCCTCGAACATGAGATATTTCATAAAATATTTCTACATATTTTATGTAGATATTTCTCTACATAAAAGGGAATTTTTTTGCATGTTCCAGTTGGAAGTGTAAATGAATGTCTGACTTATTCATCAGTAATTCCAGACTTCAGAGTTTCTTCTTTCTAAACATACTGAGTTCATTCTAGTTGCAGCTCAAAGAGCTAATAACTACTATGTCTGTAAAACATATGTTGATATCTTTTGGGAAAAAAAAAACAAGTTTGAGAAATGGCCTTGATTTTTATTCAAGCAAAGCTCCCATTTAGTCTGAATTTACATTGTTGCTACAATTTGGATTTTGTGAAATGCAGACTGCTTGTAGAACAGCAGCGGAAGTCTTCAGCAAATTAAAAATTTTTAAAAAGATACATTACTCAATGCTATTGAGACAAAGTCAACAAGAACTTACTGAGCTACTATATATTACAGACCCTCTAATACATGGTCTTGTTTAATCCTCTTGATCATTCCATGGTCCGGTTTTACAGAATATGGAGGCTCTGAGAGATTACTTTGCCCATATTCTTAGCATCAGTGAGTGGCCGAGATACTGTGTTGACCCTGGCCTATGAACTATGGATTAGCATTCCTTCCTTCAATCTCTGTAATATTAGGTATGAAAATAATAATACTGGCCCCAATATTTTATTTATTTCTCATTATTATTACCAGACATGTGTTCATTCTCCTATTGTCAATTGTATAGCTACTGACTTGAGCACTGAATGATTAACTTTCAATTGAATACAATTAACTTTTAATTGTACTCAAGTATTTCCATCAAGCAGTGGAAAGAGCTTAAGCCTGAGGACACCAGAGCCACCCTTTTGCAAACTTGGCAACATCAGGCAAATGACTCTGAGTTTCATTGTTCTCACCCATAAAAAGAGCAGGCAGATCACCTTACCAGGAATTGTAGTGAAGGTCAAATGGAGTCAGGTGTTCAGTAAACATTAGATTCCCTTCCTTTCCTAAAAATTCCATAGGCAGCACCAGTAGGGAGACATTGATTTGGATAATTTCAGCACTCACTTCAGAGAAAAGTATCTTTGAGAAAAGTGTCTTGTATTACCAAGTGATATTTCAGAAGTTCTTAATTTAGAATAGAGTTAAATCTGGACCAGTGGGATATATGTTTTTTTTCTGCTGGTTAACCTCCACAGTATGATGATCGGCCCACAGAAGGAGGGTAGGGCGAGCAGAGGTGGTGAGGTTGTTTGGAAAGAGTCACAGTCTTCTAGGCCTGTTGCAACGGGTGCTATCAATCTGCCAGTAACAGCTGACATGGGCCCAATAAGGCCCTGTTATGCAAAGAGTCTGCCCTATTTCCTAATTTTCTTTTATTTTGAGAAATCCATCTAAAATATTGCCGTCTATACGTATATTTCACTTTTGAAAGAAAATATTTGCTTGTCATGAAACAGCATAAATCAAAAAACATTAGTTTTCAAGTGCCATGAATCACATTTAGCCTGAAACAAATACACCAGTTAGCAATATTTGTTCTCAAGACTGATGATCTTAAATATAACACTTTAACAAAACACATACTCTTCTATTAACATCCTATCCTATCACTGTAGCTCTTGTTTCTATGGTAATTTTTAGTATATCACCTCTACTTCTTATTTTCTATCAGAAGTTTTTTGATAGTTCACTGCTTTATTGATTTATGATCATAATTTGCTGTTGGTTAGTTATCCTGACTTTCTTCACTGGGGTTTTTGGAGTCATTTAAATCTGACTTTCCACACTTCAAGTAACTGGGTTAAAAAGGAAGCCTTTCTCCATTTTGGATTTTCTATTTTTTCTGGCCTCCATTAATTACTACCCCCCATTCAGGGTGCATGTGGAGTTTTTGCTTGTTTTGTTGAGGGAGCAGAAGTGGGTGGGATTTTTGTTTTAGTTATTGCTTTTGTTTATTGCTTGTTGATTCATTTGGTTCTTTTGGATCTCTTTCTCAGGAATGGGTCTGTGACCAGTGTTGTTTAGAATTTAGAACCCCTTGAATACAGTCATTAATTTGTGACTGTACCACTTTAATTGGGCTATTAATTTTCCAATAATTTAATGAGCCCATCTTTTTAATGGTTCTGAAAACCTCTACTGAAACTAGTAATATAGAGCCAATATTCACAGAGTGCCTACTATGTGCTGAGCACTATTCCATGAGCTTGACTACCAACTTTTCCTTACTACAACCCCAGAAGATGGACCTGGTTACCCCCATTAAATAGACAAAAAAGGAGAAGGAGGAGGAGGAGGAGGGGGAAGGGAAGGGAAGGGAAGGGAAGGGAAGGGAAGGGAAGGGAAGGGAAGGGAAGGGAAGGGAAATAAACAGACATAAAGTTAAGTCATCCATCCAAGGGTACAAAAGGATGTAAAATCTGAAGCGGTCCCAGAACAAGGATTTGGACTCTGGGAGCATGCTTTCAAGACTCTCATGCTTCTATCAGAAACATAGCAAGTTTAAAAACCCATGTGGTTTTTAGAGACTGAGTAAATGTTGGTANCAACATTAGTGCACTTGAATTTATCAACATGAAGTATGTTAATTTTGAGAATTATCTAGATGTTTAATTTTTTTAATCTAAATGATGAAAAAATGTTTTCTCCTTGTTTCTCATCTCAAAATTTTACAGGAATATTTTCAGAAATTAAAAAAGTAGTCTTTATTCTGGATAGAAATTTTATGGTAAAATAAAGAAATAAAGCTAGATGGATAGCTAGCTAGCTAGCAGAGAAAGAGAGAGAGGAAGGAAGGAAGGAAGGAGGAAGGAAGGAAGGAAGGAAGGGAGGGAGGGAGGGAGGGGAGGAGAGAAAGGGGGAGAGG
>NW_027529525.1:365357-390340 GCF_008692635.1 Crocuta crocuta | reverse complement strand
AAAGAAAGAAAGAAAGAAAGAAAGAAAGAAAGAAAGAAAGAAAGAAAGAAAGAAAGAAAGAAAGAAAGACAGGGAATGGAAGGGAAGGGGAAAGGAAAGGAAAAAGGAGAAGAGAAGAGAAGAGAAGAGAAGAGAAGAGAAGAGAAGAGAAGAGAAAGAAAAGAGAAAAGAAAAGAAAAAAAAGAAAAGAAAAGGAAAGAAAAGGAAGGAGGAAGGGACAAAGGGAGTAAAATGAAGGGAAGGCGGGAAGGAAGGAAGGAAGGAAGGAAGGAAGGGAGGAAGGAAGGGAGGGAGGGAGGGAGGAGAAAAGAAAGATGGGGAAGGGAGGAGGAAGGATTTGGTTACTTATGTGTCAGGGACTAACGCAGATGTATCATATCAAATACCTGGTGTCTGACGTATATGCATGTAAAATCACTCCATGTTCTTTGCCTATAAGCAACAAGTACACTACAGACAGTATCACCCTCCTCAAACACAACTTGACTCATTGCTGGTCTAGAAAGTTTGCAAGAAGGGCTCCTGGGTGGCTCAGTTGGTTAGGCATTCAGCTCTTGGTCTCAGCTCAGGTCATGATCTCAGGTTTGTGGGATAGATCCCCACATCCGTTGGGCTCTGTATTGATCTCAGAGCTTGCTTGGGATTCTCTCTCTCCCTCTCTCTCTGCCCCTTGTCCACTCTCACTCACTCTCTCTCAAAATAAATAAATAAATACATTTTAAAAAGAAGAAGACTGTAAGAAACACCAGAGAAACTGTTACAGCTGTGGCTTCTGTGTATCTTCTGTGGCACTCATAAGTTAATTGCCAGTGGTCTCCCTAAGTATGTAACGCCCGTCCTTATGTTTTCTCTCTCTTTTTGTCTCTCATACTCTTAAGTCTACTTATATTGCTCATATGAGACAAGAGCCTCAGAGAGGTTGTTACTTGAATGAATTGCCTAAAGTTGCTGTACTAATTAGACTTCCCAACCAATTTTTATTGTATCATTTATGTGTTCCTATTATTAGTACAACACTGTCTTTCAAAAAGCCTAACTTCAAACTAAAGTATGATTTAAGACTTAGAAGAATTTGACATGGAAAAATGGCCTTATTAATATGTATAGAAACACATTAATTTTATTTCTTGATATCCTGTGGTTTTAATAGTTTTAAAGGTTTTAATTCATAACCTTGAGTAAAATATGTATCAGAGTTAGTGAAATTACATTCTGCATTTTTTTCTTTTTAAGTTATTCATTGCACTTTTAGCTATTTTGCCCAGTCAGTAATTAAGAACATGGTTTAGATTTTAATATCACTGAAATTAATAAGTAACCACAAAATCTATATTCTTGGACGGTTAACTCATTTCATAGATTTAAAAAGGACATTAATTAGCTTCAGATTAAGGTTGCCTTGCATATTATCAATAATTTAATATTATATGATCAGTAATTAGATAATACAATTACTTTCTATCAAAATCTTTTTTATCATCACAACATTTAGTGGATAAATTGGAAGGAAATTGTTTAAAACTTTACACTTTCAGGAGAGTTTGGTCATGGTGGCGGAGAGAGAAGAGAAGGAAGAAGCAGCAACAGTTATAAGGAAGCTAGACTACACCAGAGTGCTTCATAGTTCTTATTTTGGTTCCAGGAACACTTTTTTTTTCTGTAAAGCCTATCCCACTCAGATGGTTACAGTAAGGTGAAATCAGTCCTGAGGCTATTGTCTCACCATTGGCTCACAGCAGTTCTTGAGTCCTCTCAGCAGGACCCAAAATGTGTATTCACTGTTAGCTCTGAAAATCTACCATTCCAAATCTGGCACATGAGAAGAGTACAGAGATGTACAGAGAAGCTGTACGTTCAGACTGTGACACCGAAGCTTCCTCAGGTCACACTGAGACGTGTCATGAAACGTCCGCAGAACAGCAACCATCTCTCGTCACTTAATCTTGAGATGTGCCCAGAATACGAGTTTATGTCTGTGGGATTCATCAACAATTTAAAATAATAATTGTGAACTCCTTTCTCTGACCGGTTCCATTTCTGCAGTGAAGGAGGAAAGTATCCTGTGCCCTACTTACGAACAAGTCTAAGACACATAGTCATGCATGTCAGGACATGTGAAATTCTATAATAAGTTATCTTTTTAAAAAGTTGTTTATACATACCATGAATGACAATTTTTAAAAAAAGAGCACAGGTACTAGAATCAAAGAAGCTAGGATCGGAATCTCGTATCTACCACTGATCAGTGTCACAACACTGGGTAACTTATTCAATCTTTCCAAATCTTAGTGATCCTATCTGTAAAATGGGTATAATAATCTGAACTTCGAAGCATTCTTGAGGGGACTGAATGTGTTAATGTACATAAGGCGCCAAAACAAAGTCCGGCACATAAAAAGCAGCAAGCCAACCCTGTTTGACAAGGAGACCTTCCCACTAATATGGAGTGAACCAGAGTCAATTGGGATTACAATATTTTGTCCAGTGACATACTTGGCCATCTGCCTCAGGTGAGCTTAGTGGGCTCAACCGCCTACTTAATGATAGCAAATTTAGAGGTTTTTCTCCTCATGTCATCCAGGTAACATAACTGACCTAAAGTCATATATTCTTGTCTTAGATAATATATTTGACAGTAAAACAATTAAATAAATAAATAATAAAATACAATACATGACAGTATTTCCCACCTTTTCTTATCAGAGAAATATTTCTGAGGGCAGGTACTAACTATGGCTCCTTGGCGGCAGCAGCTATGTATAGTATGTTCTATCTAATGCTTAGCACGGCACACGTGAATATCTAAAAGGCAATAGTTCCTCCATGCACTAGTAACTGCAGGGTATCTGTAAGAGAGTTATAGCTTTGATAAAACAAACTGCTCATGTTTCATACTCATCACTCAAGACTTTTTAAAAAACTATTTTATACTATTTTTAATTTTTAAAAATCTCTTTGTATGTAAAGTTGCAGCAGGAGTTAGGAGATCAGAAAATACCTCCTCTGACCTGGCTTGGTCTCATCAATTATATAGGTAGCCTTCCACGCATAAAGCTCTGAGATAGGTGCCACAAGGAGACATGGATATTTAGCATGCACACTCACCCAGTTGGATTACAATCTAGTTAAAGGATGGTGGGAAAATACGGCAAGCACATAATCATAAGGCATAATATGGTAAATTCTCATCTGCTGGAAATACAGAAGTTTGATACACCTTAATCTCTCACAGCCGATGACCACCAATAACTGTAATCTTTTGCTATGAACTTGGATCTAATCTCAGAAATTCCCAACATGATGGGCTGTTAAACCAACATTTGATCACAGTCAGCCATCTATTTCGTATTCTTACATCATGATCCTGGTGCTTCTCACTGGAAAACACATGAGTTACCTGAGAGAACTGATCCCTTCATTAGTAGTTATTAGAATATCAACATATTTTATTTGAATGAAGAAGTCTAACATTACTCAGCAGAAAACAATAGCTGTCATAGAGATGAAGAACTAACATATCTTCCGGGGCCAAGTGATCATTATAAATGAGTGTAATGGGCTGGAAGTGAAAACAAGACCGATCGGACTGGGGCTACAGCAGATCAGACACAGGGCCATTCAGACGGAACACTATTAAGAACAAAGCGAAAGCAAACTGAAGGAATATCTGGACTCTATCTAGCCTATTGGACCACTGTTGCAAACCCTCGTCTGCAACATGAAAGTCAGTGGTAGAGGAATGAGTTGTCAATGTAGATCTTTAAATGTGATAGCACAGTGGGCAGCACGGACCCATAGGCATCGGTGAGCACCAGAAGCAAGTTCACCATTTTGCTTAAAGCAGGGCCTGACTGCACTTCGGGTGTTGACTAGACACACAGGCCAAGTTATATCTCGGGAAATTAGGCAAAGGTTAGAGAGAGATATTATGGGTTTATGCAAATCAATCAGATGTCTGGGAATTTGAATTGTTGCATTGACTGTTTATAGTGGCCCATTTCTAAATTAAAAAGGAGGCTTATTCTGATCTCTTTTACCTACTTGACTGATTAAAGAAAAAGTGTGATAATGACAAGAATAATACTTTTTATAATATAAATTTAAATATTCCTTAAAAAAATACAAATTTATCTGCTTTCAGTAAATGAAAAGAAAAAGAAAGGGAAGGGGACGCCTGGGTGGCTCATTCGGTTAAGCGTCCTACTTTAGCTCAGGTCATGCTCTCACAGTTCATGGGTTAGAGCCCAACATCAGGCTCTGTGCTGACAGCTAGCTCAGAGCCTGGAGCCTGCTTCAGATTCTGTGTCTCCTTTTCTCTCTGACCCTCCCCTGCTCATGCTGTCTCTCTCTCTCTCTCTGAAATAAATAAAAAAACATTTAAAAATTTTAAAAAACAAAGAAAAAACTAGGTAAGAAGCTTTGTCCCTTGGGCCCTATATCTACTATATATAGATACAGATATAGTTACAGCACTTTCCTATTTTACATAATAGAAACATCTTTTCTAGAAACAAAGTAATTTCATAAGAAAATAAAATGGTTGGTCCTAAGGCTTTTAAAATTTTACATTATTTTTTCTGTGAATTTGCTCTCACAGAGAATTTATTTTTCTTTTCCTTTTTTTTCTCCTCCCAGAGACTTTCTGAAGGAAGTACTGTGGAGCTAACACTTTTGGAAAGAATTTCAAACAAGATAATTTTTGCCAAAGTTTTCATTTGCATTATAATCAGTATAAATATAATCAGATTCTTAAAGAGACATACACGTATTTTAGAAAATTATACATAGATATTTCAAAGTTGTCATCGCACATTCTACATATTGTATGATATAATCTTGAACAACTTTCTAGGATTCATTTTCTATGAATGGTTTCTTTCCCTAGTATAAGAATATAATGACATATCTAATCTGAATACACAATAGTTGAAATATTGGCTCAAGCCAAAATAATCAACAGTATATATTGAACCCTCTTATGTCTCTCTTTGATTCTGTCACTTCCTAAAAAAACAGGTGGTATGAATAAATCTTTCATGCAAATTTTTTTTAAATATTGTCTTAAATTCACTTTTAAGATTCAAAAATAGAAGAGTGTCCATAGAATGTACTAATGAGAAAGGTAGAACAATTTTTACACTATCTTATTTTTACTTATCAAGTGCTTACTATGTACCAGGCCCTACACTGTAAATGAAGAGTGGTTCCCACTCATAGGAGCTCACAATAATGGAGATGGAAATATAAATAATAATTATAAAGTTTCTGGGAGGGACTAGACACCCATATATATATATATATATATTTCATTGTAGTAAGAACACTTAATACAAGACATATCCTCAAAAATAATTAAGCATACAATATAGTACTGGCAACCATAATTCTACTCTCTGTTTCTAGGAGTTTGACTAATGTACTAATGTGGATATTTCATATAAGTGGAATCATGGAGCATTTGTCCTTCTATGACTGGCTTATTTCACTTAGCATAATTTCCTCAAAGTTAGTTCATGTTGTCACATATTGCAGGATTTCCTTCTTTTTTTAAGTTTATTTCTTTATTTTGAGATAGATAGAGCATGCACGTGAGTGGTGGAGGGACGGAGAGACAGGGAGAGAGAATTCTAAGCAGCCTCCGTGCTGTCAGCACAGAGCCCTACGCAGGGCTCAATCTCACAAACCAAGCCATGAGATCATGACCTGAGTCCAAATCAAGAGCCGGAAGCTTAACAAACTGTGCCACCCAGGTGCCTCAGGATTCCCTTCCTTTTAAAGGCTGAAAAATATTCCATTGCATATATATATACCACATTTTCTTTACCCATTCGGCTACTAATGAACACTTAGGTTTTCCACATCTTTGTGATTAAATAATGCTGCAATAAGCATGAGTATACAAATACTCTTTGAGATCCTGATTTCAATTCTTTTGGATAAATATCCAGAAGTGGAATTGCTGGATCATACGTAGTTCTATCTTCAGTTTTTTGAGGAACTTCTATACTGTTGTCCACAGTGGCTATACCAATTTATAGTCCCACCAACAGTGCATGAGGGTTCCAATTTCTTCACATCCTCACCAACAACTGTTATCTTTTGGGTTTTTGATAATGGCCAATATTCTTAGTGTGCTTTTATTTTTTAAAAAACTAGTCTGGTTCTCATTAAATGACAGAGAATTTCTGTATCTCAAATTCTAGACATATAAAGGAATTTTCACCTGTCTCTTATTTAGCAAAAATACAACTGAAAGAAATGAGAATAGCAAGAAGATTCTTTGAAAGACATTCTTAAAAAAAAAAAAAAAAAAGAAAGACATTCTTGCTGGAAATTCTCAGTTCTGTCTTTGAAATAAAACAATGGGTTTTTTAATGCTTGTTGGTGATGTTCATTGATGAACCCTTATAAAAAATGAGGTCTCTCAGGAGGTTTGTTGTTGGGTTGTATTTGAGCAGAGTTAGTTATATATCTATCACCAAAGCGCCTCTGGTTGAAGACTCATTGACGAAATGTCTTTTATATTTTTTCAGTAGCAAGGAGAGCTTTGCTTCCCCAGAGAAACAGATGTTTTCTCCTTTTTAACTGGCCCTTTCCACATTTTCCTTAAGCTGTCAAGAAATTCAGAGCCAAATTCAATGCTCAAATATAGTAATTGTGGGGTCTGAATGCTGTATATATTGTGTATTTTTTTCCTCCATAAATATTCCCTTTAACTTTTGGAAAAAAGTAAAATTCAGTTTTAATTTCAGGAAAAGACATTTTATTATTACATTACGTGTGTCTTTGATAGAGCAGTTATATATTCTCCGTGAAATGACATGAAGCATAAGGAATAATTAGTGGATTAATATTTTTTAAAGATCAGGTAAACATTGATATCATCAATCATTATAACCTCATCTTTCCTATTTGGACAGATAGATGTATTCAAAAAATTATCCTGGGTTCATAAGATTAAAATTTATCTAAAATCAGATATAGGTATACGAATGTTCAAATCCTTTCTTTCTTTCCACCCCTAGAAAACTTAAACATTTTAAGGTTGAAAGGACGCTAAAGGCCAAATTTCAGCTAATCTGTGAATTATATAGCAAAGCACAGGTGCACCTGAAACAAACTGCTGTCACACAAGAGAACATTTTCATTTTTAGTCAAATAAGTTGCATGCCTGGTTTTCATTTCAAAGCCTTAGAAAATCCAAGGATCACCAATTATACATTTGTCTCTTCTGTATTTCTGTACTACCTTTGTTTATCTAAGTATGAGAGTAGCTTTGTATTATAAAATATAAAACACTTCATTTCACATACCTATATAGATATATACAGCAAATATCTATATTTCTGTGTGTACACATACACTATGAATAGCTTCAGAATGGGAAGAACCAACTCAAAGCCTTCAAATGTAAAAAAATATAAACATACATATTTTATCTTTTACCAGAGCAGTAGAGCTTTTATCAACACAACATCACAACAAACCAGCAGAAGCGTGGGGCATCTAAAAGGAAAAAGGAAGGCTGGTGAAAAAAACTTGCCCAGTTTATAAAGGTGAGGTGCCCAGGTGCAGCACTGTAGAAAAAGAAAGTAAACAGCCTGCCAAGGGCTTTTGCCAGATCAATTTAAGGTAAGTCACGTTCAGCATTAGTATTTTCAGTTTGTATTCTATAGGCTATTATTACCTATGTCAATTAGTTTATATCTCACCTATCATGTCCAATTTACATTTTTTAATATTTATTTATTTTTGAGAGACAGAGACAGAACACGAGCAGGGGAGGGGCAGAGAGAGAGGGAGACACAGAATCCAAAGCAGGCTCCAGGCTCTGAGGGGTCAGCACAGAGCCCAAAGCAGGGCTCCAACCCATGAACTGTGAGATCATGACCTGAGCTGAAGTCGACTGAGCCACCCAGGCCCTGCATCATGTCCATCTTAAAAATCTTGATTAGAGCAGTTTAATTCTAAGACGCCTCAAGCTCTAATTCCAAACACTCCATCAAGTGCCTTTTGAAACATTTAAGCCCATCGGTCACAGTAAAAAACATTTCTTTAGTATCCACTCATAATGGGTATTATTGGGTCAAATTACTACATTTTAAGAAGGCATTAGTCACACACATGAACAAGAATAGCACTTGTTAACACTAACAACCACCACCACAACAAGCTGCAATGGCTTTTTTTATTCCTGTGCTTTAGATTACAAAATATAATAATCATCAATGTTGACGTGGATGTTGCATGTCAAAGTGGCAGGACTTTGATTCCTTCATGATGCTTAAAAGTTCATTGAAGAACTCCCAGCTTTAGAGTATAACAAGTTACCCTGTGTTCTTGGTATGCTTGCCCTGTTTTGTTTTTTAATTGTATATTGTGTATCGAGGGGTCAGTATTTGGAAAGGCATTTTTTTAAGGTTACAGTAGTTAATAAATTTTTCTTACTGGCTTGTGTCTCCCGGTAAGAAAGGAAAAAATGTACTCAAATAGTATATGTGTATATTGACTTTCTATTCCACATTTTAATGTAAAATTCATGTTTTATTTTCTTTTAAATCTATATTTAGTTTATGCAAGGATGTAGACAAGGATTGTTTGTTTTTAAAAGAAGGAAAATTAATTTTGATGTATTTGGAACTAACTTGAAAGGGGTAAATGTGTTTACAAAACAAATTCACAGTATTTTATAGACTTAAATAAAATCATTCCCCAAATTAAATGAATAGTATAGGAGAAATTTTTATTGAGAATTTAAAATACAGTAAGACAAGCTTTCCTTTCTTAAATACACAAAGTTAACTTAAATATTTAGGGTGCTAAAATTAATAGCAAAGATAACAATTCTGAATAAGGTAACTTTCTTTTTCTTTTAACTTTACACAAGGAAACTCTGAAATAAAAATAAATTAGTAAGATTTTGAAGCAATTTCTTAAAGCACCCTTTGTTTCCTTACCAAGAATGTCATATTCAAAATAACTGAGCACCATAGAAGTTATATAATCATTCTGACATTCTTAAAAGGCAACACAATGATGTTTCATCACATGATTTTTCATCAAAATGGATGAAGCATAGTGAGATGCCTCAAAACTCACATACTATCCCATTCAGCAATCCAGTGTTCATTATGAAAAGTAAAAGGATGTAAAAAAAATTAGAATTCCTTGCATCACAATAAAGCAGGCATTATTTGGGGAATGCTAACTAGTAAACTCAAGTAAGGCAATTGATAATAATAGTCAACCACTAAACCAGGAAAACGCATTTCTAGAGGTCTTCCTGAAATTCATGATTTAATATAAGTTGTTGGAAGAGGAGAGACATGCTTTAATGAGTTCCTTTAATGAGTTCCTCAGGACTTAATCATGGCCCTATAGTTAGCCATCCATTAATACCTATTGATTCAGTGTTTTCTCAGCCTATTAGTGATTTTATTCATCAACACAATTATATTCCAGTACAAGAATATTTTACTTCTTCAGAGGTTGGCAAACTTCAGTGTACATCAGAATCATCCGGGGGGCTTAAGTTAGAGATTTCTGGACCTCATCTTCAGACTTTTTGATTCAGTGGATCTGGGGAGAGGCTGGAGAATCTGCATTTTTAATAAGATTGTTGGCTGATGCTAATGCTTCTAGGAATACTTTAGGAAGTACTCTTCTGGTTTAATAACTTTCTAGTTTCTTTTCCTAAGAACAAGAGATACAGTATGATCGAAAGTTTACAAATACTCAAGTGAACTGATAAAACCTAAGCTATTATAAATTAAGTAAAACTCAGTAGCACTCTAGCTAAAAGGCAGTTTTCTGTACTAGTTGCTGAGACCAAACACTATAGCAGTTTCTGAATTACAATCTTTAAGAGCAGACAAATTTTGTTCTTTTCTTTACCTTAGTAAAGGTATCCTTCCTTTACTAAGTCACATTATAGGCCGGACTTGACTTATCTGAGGCCAACATTTAATTCTCAATGGGGAAATCATTCATTTTCAGTCATCTCTCTATATCAGCATTGTCCAACAGAAATAGAATCAGTGTCACAAGTGACATTTTAAATTTTGTCGTAGCTACAGAAAATGAAAACAAAAAAGAAACAGATGATAAATTTTAGCATATATTTTAGCCCAATATATCAAAAATGATAGCATTATAACATGTAACAATATACAAAACTTGTTAATGGAATATTTTAAATTTTTATATCAAATCTTTGAAATTTGGTGTCCATTTTATACTTCTAGCACATCTCAATTCAGATACTAAATTTTCAGTGGTTTAACCAAAAATGTAACAGAAACATATTTAGATTGCTTCAGTTTCTCTTTTAATTTAAATTCAATTTAAGTTAAAAACATAATTAAAAAAATAAGCTTCTGTGTCTTACTAGTCTGATAGTCATTTCAAGTTCCTGAAAGCTACATATGGGTAAGTGACTATGAAGGAAACCAGCACAATTCTATATATTTAACAACAGGATGGATCCATTTCTTTTGCTAGGAGACCTGAGAAGGCCTATGGACAGGTGATTATATTAGAGAAATTCTTGAGCCTCCAAAATAGCCCCTGAGTCCTACTGAATGTGGCAGAGGGAGAATTGCACAGCTCGAAGAGGAGCAAACTCAGTGATGTGATGTCACCAAGCCAGAAAAGGAAGGATGTCATCATTATTGAAAAAGCCTTTTGGTCAAATAATAAATCATCACTGAAAGCAGAACATTCATGGATCCGTAACAATTACTATTCTATTGTCTTTATTATTCTTAATTTCCCAAAGATTTCTATTTTGAGAACTAAATAGTATTCTGATCTTTATATGAACAACTTTGACAATCCAATCCACTGTGAAATAGTTAGTTTATTTAACAAATAGAATTATTTATTCTAACTTTTTTTACAGACTTCTCTGAAGGAATAACTGAATTACTTAAAAATGTACTTCAATTTTTCATCAAATCCTACAAATGAGAAATTTATTTCGATTAAACTAATTTTAAAATGTTCAAAAGGGAAGAGCAGGAATTTAAAAATAATTCTAGAATAGTTTCTGTTGATAAACTAATATGTTTCAATAAACTTAAGGCATTTTTATTGACTTACTTCTGTGAGCTATTTTAATTATAACATTGGATTTAACTCTTCATTCAGATGGTTATCATCCTTGTTTTACCGATGAGGAAAGTTAATACAAAATGTGTACGTTTCTCAAGGTCACATAGCTAGTAAATGACTTCTGACTGTGTGGAAGACTGTGCTCTTTCTACTGTAAAATTCTGGTAGCATGAAATAATATAGAATGATTCTATTTGCAAAGGCCATTATTCATAGGCCAATAATCTGAGGATGAACATTACTGATGTATGTTTCATTCTAATCAGAGAACCATCTCTGGAACTTTAGTGACTGAAGAGAACAATTTTACCTTGGGTATAATTCACAAAGCAATATTTAGATCAATAAAGGAACAAAGCAATTTACTAGAACTTGGAGTTAGGCTGAATCTCCACTTCAAATCACTGGTGCTCTCTTCCCTTAGGTTTCCTTGTCTTCATTACTTAGTTACAGAACCTATGGGCAACGACACATTGGTAACATACCAAGATATCTCAATCATCTCCAGAAAAATCAAAGAATTTTCCTCCAAAAATATTTTAAAATCAAAGTAACTTCATTTATTTTTTACTCCCTCATTCTCAATTATACTATTTCTGTGAATATGAGAATGTGAATACCTAAATTCCCAGACATGAAACTTTCTAATTTCACTGCTTCAAAGAATTCTGCAGATTTGTAAAAATCATTCGAAATTAACTCCAAGTTTAAGTAAGTCAGTTTTAGGAATAATAGCTTGTCTGTCCATACATTGTCTTCAAAATAGGGGTTTTTGGATGAAGATAATAAAATGTTACTTAAACTCACAATTTTTTGAGTTCTTACTATATGCTCTGTTCTTTAATACCATAAGATAGTAGATGCCTTTGAATTGTAACTGACACAAATTGCTACTGTAGTTTATAGATTTCCTTATTTCAGTAATTCATGATAGTGAGTAGGCAATTACTAATAGCTGTCATTACTGTTAATTAAAAAAAAAAAAACAGATCTGGGACACCTGGGTGGCTCAGTTGGTTGGGCATCAACGTCGGCTCAGGTCATGATCTCACGGTTCATGGGTTCAAGTCCCACGTTGGTCTCTGTGCAGATTCTGGGGCCTGCTTTGGATTCTGTGTGTGTGTGTGTGTGTGTGTGTGTGTGTGTGTGTGTTTGCCCTCTGCTGCTAGCACTCTCTCTCTCTCTTTCTCAAAGACAAATAAAAATTTTAAAAAATTTAATGATCTGGCCATCTAGTCTACTAGTCAGTGTTTGCGTTGTGCTTTATGGCATTTGTTAAAGTCACCAAAGGAAGAAGTATTTTCTGAGACAATATAAGTTGTCCTAATAAAGCAATGATACTTTGTATTCCAGTAGGCATTCACACAACTGGCAACACTAGATATTTGAATGGAATTTGAGGTTTCAGTAAAACTACAGTTGTGGGAATAAAAGTATTAATCTTTAGTGAAGCCAAAGTCATACAAAATAATTACGAACAAGTTAACTCTTGAAAAAAACTAAAAATATTACCTAAACTAGCTTGTATAATAGTATCTTTAATGTTTTTAAACACAAGATTATATGTTAATCAAATTATAAGACGTCAAGTTTCTGAAATAAGGCTTATGGTTTATTTTCATTTATAATCCCGAAGTTTAACATCCCTTTGCAGGCTGAAAATAAAGAAGGCATAAAGTGGAAAATCGATTTATAAATAATTTATATAACATGGACTTTGAAACCATTTACTAATTATATTTTTTGCATTCATTCATTCATTATTTTTCCCTCCCTTTCCCTTTCTTCTCTTCCTTCCAGCCTACCTGCCTTCCTTCCTTCTTTTCTATAAATTTTATTTTTTTTTGAAAGTTATTTTTTAAAGAGAGACAGAGAGCATGAGTGGGGGAGGGGTAGAAAGAGAGGGCGAGAGAGAAAATAGTAAGCAGGCTCCATAGAGACCGATGCAGGACTCGAACCCACTAACCATGAGATCATGACCTGAGCCAAAATCGAGAGTCCAATGCCTAACCAACTTAACCACCCACGCACCCTAGACTTTATTTTTTTAAAGCAATTTTAGGTTCATAGAAAAATGGACAGCAGATACAGAGATCTCCTCTATACCCCCACAAATGCATAGTCCCCCTCCCCTTATCAACATCTGCCACCAAAATGGTACATTTGTTACAACTGATAAACCAAAATTGATATGTCTTTATCATCCAGACTCCATAGTTTATATTAGGTGTCACTCTTAGTGTTGTACACTTTATGGGTTTGAACAAATGTATAATGACATGTATCCATTATTATAGTATCACACAGAGTATTTTCACTCCCCTAAAAATCTTCTGTGCCCTGCTTATTCATCCTTCCTTCCCCTTAACCACCAGCAACCATTAATCTTTCTATTGTCTCTATTACAGTTTTGCCTTTTCCAGACTGTCATGTAGTTGGAATCATACAAGTATGTAGCCTTCTCAGATTGGTTTCTTTCACTTAGTAATATGCACTTCTGTTCCTTCACATCGTCTCATGGCATGATAGCTCATTTCTTTTTAACACTGAATAATATTCCATTGTTTTGATGAACACAATTTATTTTTCCATTTACCTATAGAAAGGCAACTGGTTTGCTTCCAATATTTGGTAATTATGAATAAAGCTGCTATAAATATCCTTTGTGCAGGTTTTTCTGAGGACATAAGTTTCCAGCTCCTTTCGGCAAATATCAAGGAGTATTATTGCTGGATCATAGGTAAGAGTGTATTTAATTTTGTAAGAAACTGCCAAACTGCCTTTCAAAGTGGTTGAACCATTTTGCTTTCCTATCAGCATATGAATGAAAGTTCTTGTTTCATGTCCTCATCATTATTTGGTATTGTCAGTGTTCCAGAATTTGGCTATTCTAATAGGTCTATAATAATATCTAATTGTTATTTTAATTTGCATTTCCCTTATTTGCTATCTATATATCTTCTTTGGCAAGGTAACCGTTAACTGCTTTGGCCTATTTTTTAACTGAGCTTTTTACGACCTTAATGTTGAGTTTTAAGAGCCTTTTGTATATGTTGGAAAACCACTCCTTAACAGATATGTGTGTGTGAGTTTTTTGGGGTTTTTTTGGCAAATATTTTCTCCCAGTTTGGGAACTATATTTTCATTCTCTTGAATGTTTCTTTTGCAGAGTAGAAATTTTTAATTTTAATGAAGACTAGCTTATCAATATAGTTTTATTGGATTGTGATTTTGGTGTTGCATATGAAAAGCCAATGCCAACTCTCAAGTCATCTAAATTTTCTTCCCTAATATCTTCAAGGAGTTTTACAGTTCCTCATTTCATAGTTAGGCTGAGATTCAATTTCAGATAGTTTTTTGTTAAGGGTGTAAGATCTGTGTCTAGTGGATCTTACAAGAATTAAAGCTCTATAAAAGTATTTTTTTAAAGAATATATAAGATGACCCAATCAAAGACTTTCATTTGATGAAAACAATTTTAGATATCCTTAGGGTAGTAAATATATAAGCAAAAGACAACTTTCAAATTTTCCATATTAATTGAGAGGGGCAGAGGCAATATGGACTACAATAACATTAATTTATTTGATTCTACAAAAAATTTATAATCTTCTAATTGACAGAGATTCACAGATTTCAAAATTCTTTTGTAAATGATGTGTTCTCACCTCTTCTTAATATACATCTGTAACTTAACAGTATCTATAACACATCTATACTATGGTACTCATACTATAGTTGAATATACTGAAGCTGACAGAGGTTATGCTTCTAACAGCCTGATGACACAAAATAAGTTTATTATGCTGGGAACACATCTCTGAAATGGTAGAAATGTGGGTAAGAAAATCAAGACGTGAAGTGGGTGCCAAAGGAAAGCCTGTCAGAAATTTGTCACCAGATCACATACCACACATAATAAAAACCAAATGAATGAGGAAAGAGAAATGTTTTATACTATATTTTGTTTGAGGTAAAGGTAAACTAATATTGACAGGAAAGTCCTATCTAGACCCATGGTTGCTTGGCCCACCGTCTTTAGCCTTTATATCTGCTCTCAGTCTCTGTTACCTAATGCCATCTAACTGATGCTAGATAATGTATGCCAGTAAGTTCCACTCTTGGGAGATTGGTGAGTAAAAAACTACTTTTTAAATTTAAAACACTTAACAGACATGATTTTATGTGTGTCACTTTTCTTTTAATCTGCATATATCATAGCACAGAAAGTTGAAAATGAATTTAAATTTAGTTCTAAAATCTGATGCAATATGTGCCTCTAAAACTTAGTGTCCTAGTTTATCTTAAAATACAAAACCTTCCTTTCACAAATTAAAAAAAAATAGCATCTCATAATTTGTCAAATAACTAGTTATGCTAAAGGCCAAGCCAACACCCGCCCTTCCAAAATGAAGAATCAGCTCAAAACATTTCTTTTTTCATGTCAGAAGCTTTTTAAATTTTTAAATAAGACATTTAAAAGGAATTTAATTTGGTATAATGCATCTTCAGAGTTGGTGGAAACAAACCTAACAATGAGACTCTCCTACAGGGAACATATAATATGGAAGCTGGTTTTATCTCTTTGTTCTCTAGAACATCAGAGAATCGCGTATTGATTACTACAAGGGGTGACACGAATTTGAAGGCATGCATAATCTCCCATTTATTGTTTGGTAGACTTTGAAGAAGTATAAAATTGAGGAAAATGTATCTGGTAGGTAATCAGCATAATCAGAAAAGTGTAACAAGGAAGACTGCAGAAAAGACTGCACATGAAAATATTATAAAGAAATAGGAAAAAAAAAAAACAAGCAAGAATAGTGACAAAATGGTTATGTGCCAGGACAGTGTATTTAACCACAAATACTCAGTGGGTGGACGGTATATGCCAGGGGCTCTCGCAAGTATTCTCATTTCATCCTTCTTGCAATTTTCTGAGGCAGGTTCTAGCATTCCTCCTGTTTTACACTCGAAGAGAGATGGTAACAATTTTGCCCAAGGTCACGTACCTTAAAAATAGTAGAGCTAAGATTTGTACCTGCCCCTCAGAAACCAAGTTCTTTTCATGTCATCATATAAATCCAGCAGTTTGAAGAATAGGTTAATTGCAATCTTACTGTTTTATAAATTAAAAAAAAATTAGTAGCTTTGTTTTGACCACTTAAAGTAAGTGTTACAGGGGTTATAGTGTTATATTTAATGAGTTTTCAGGCTAGATAATACAAGATAAAATTTATCATTATAAAACTATTATAAAATCAGCAGAGCATTATGGATCATCTTGTGTAGGACAGTTTAAAAATATCCTTTAGAGGAACTGGGCATTTTCAAGAGCTCTAGCTGGCAGAGATGTCTTCATAATTAGAAAATACTTACTGAAAACCCATGAATGAAAACTAGAAACCTGAGTGCTTGTGCTTGTAGGGCAGGGAGGACTCTTCTGGAGAGAGAAGAGGCAGAGTGTGAAGAGGTGAAAAATCAGAGAAGCTAGACCATTTCAAACTGCAGGATCATGACAGGAAGTCAAGTGAGGGCCTCATAAACTTCATATTTTATTTTGTTTTTTTGAATTTTTAGTATTTTGCTTTTTTCTGAAAGAAAGACACACACAGCATGAGCAGGGGAGGGTCGGAGAGAGAGGAAGATACAGAATATGAAACAGGCTCCAGGCTCTGAGCTAGCTGCCAGCACAGAGACCAACGTGGGGCCCGAACCCACGAACCACGAGATCATGACCCCAGCCGAAGTCAGACGCCTAACTGACTGAGCCACCCAGGCGCCCCAATAAACTTCATATTTTAAAGGAAACATGGGGTGCCTCGGTGGCTCAGTCGGTTAAGTGGCCGACTTCAGCTCCCCAAATGAACTCACGGTTCATGGGTTCGAGCCCTGCATCAGGCTCTGTGCTGACAGCTCAGAGCCTGGAGCCTGCTTCAGATTCTATGTCTCCCTCTCTCTCTGACCCTCCCCTGGTCTCTCTCTCTCTCTCTCTCTCTCTCAAAAAACTAAATTAAATAAACATTGAAAATTTTTAAAAAAAATAAAGGAAACGTAACAGGGAAGTGAAAGTAAATTATACGTAGTATTTGTAAATATCATTTCAGGAGACTCCTTTCAAATATGGGAGTGGATAGCACAGTGTGTGTGTGTGTGTGCACGCGCGTGTGTGCATGCACACGTGCACATGCACTTGCCAGGTTACAACATAACATATATTTATTTTCTGGTCATTGTTTAAAAAGCTTGAAAAAAATCAGGCTGCAGAATGGAGTTAAGTTTATGAGAGACCTTGAAAGTTAACATATCAACAGAGACTTTATGGGAAGCAGAAAGAAAAGGGAGGTCCTTCAATATTTTCTTTAAAGTGACACAAATTGAGATTAGACTGGCAGTGAAATATAGGATAATTAGAATGAAGTTAAAATGAGCATTAGGCATCAAGAAATGGTGCCTGACTAAGGTAAAATAACAGTTCTACAGGTAAGAATGGAGAAGTCAAAATACAGATGAAAAGTCAACAATAACAATAAATAATTAAGATCCAAAGACAACAGAAGATGAGAATCAAACAATCAGAGAGGGAGAATACTGCAATATCAAGGAAGATGGGAAAGGAGAGTTTCCTGGCGTATGTTCTGAAGAAGGGCAGGCTGACCTTGCAGTGATAATATCCTTAATGACGTCTGAGATTGCAGTTTCACTAGAATGTCTGGGATTCAAAGATTTCTGGAAGTCAAAGTTGGAGCGAGTGGTATGGAAACGCAGAAAGAGGGTAGGCAGAAAAAAAAATCTCAGAACTTTAATGTGGAAAAAAAGAGACAGAAAACAGAGAATAACCAGTGAGAAAATAACAGATGTCTTCTCTACGCTCTCTCTGAGACTTAGGCCAATATCTTTGCATGTTCAAAGTCAGAAAAGACAAAGACTATGGAGACAAGGATTGGAAATACTGAAGGTGAGAAGATAAGTCAGAAAATATGGCAATCTGTATAGTTAATATTAGATTGCTTTTTTCCCACAATCCCAACAGGACCAGGGATAATTGGCACACGGTAACCTTCAATTCAAAGAATGCTAAGATAATCACACATAAAAATCAAAGCCAAATTTGCACTCTTCTGCTCTGCCAGAAGTCTTCCTCATCAACTGCATCTGTCTCCTTCTGTATACACACTAGTATCTCTGGACAGTAGGGAATACAATTTTATTAGAGGGTCTGAAATATATCAGGCTGCCGTCAGGGGTGATTGGTGAGGCTCATTAAAACTTGGGGTGAAACTCTGAAACCTTTAGATCAGCACTTTATGTCCATTATTCACTCTCTCCCAATTGTTGCTGGGAAAAGCCATAAGGGCACTAAGAGATTTAATTATTTCCTATGTACCACGAATCACTGCTCACACAAGCTTTCTAAATTTAAGAATTCATCCATATTTTTCCTAAGTCTGTCATTATAAAAATTTGATTTTCATATTTGCATTCTCTTTTATATGTTATTTACCAAATATGACAGAATACTTAATAAACAATGTCCTAGCATTATTTAGAACTTTGGAAGAAATCAGAGTTGTAGTGAATTGTCTAATCAGTAATATTATCTATCTCCTTCCAGACTGCTCTAATAACTTCTTAATTCCATTAACCAACAAACCTCTAAGCAGATGTGCTAATATGGTTCACAAAAATTCTTAGGCTCTTTTTGATTGAATAGCTGATATGGAGACAAATTCATATGTGTGGAAATAATCCAGCTACTGTAAAAAAAATTGTGAATCATCCCATCAATACATTTTTGATAAAAAAAAATTTAAGGTGCAACAACCTATTATTTCAGGTATAGGTGATATAGTCTTTTTATGTTTCCTGTTAATAAGTAACTCCCCTCATACACATAACTATTCTAATACATTCTCTATAGGAGTAGACAGAGAAATTTACCACACCAAGATTTGCTAATGGATGCCTGCATTCAAGAAAGAAAATTGCTAAACACTATGCAGACACTAGTTGCCAGAATCTCAAGAAATTTTGAAAATTCTGTTGTAAAACTGAATTCTAATGAATAATAGGAAATAATGTTAAACTTAGGTAATAAGTCATTCTGACTTAAACCTACTATGAACCCTACTTATACACTGTTCATACTGAGAAAAAAATCCATGAGTAATAAATAGTATAAAATGATGATGCATAATGTGGTATTTGTATATAATATATATGTTAGATATATATGAGATATATGATACATATCAGATATATATGAAAAATATATTAGGTATAATGACTTTCAATTTGGTAATTACACCCAGTATAGCCATTCCTGTTAATAAAATTCCAAAATATTTCAGCATACTTTGGTAAACAGCCACTAATTGTGGCTCTCTGTATGCTGTCCATCCTACCTGGGCTGCACCAGACCCCATGGACTCCCACATGATCCAGCTACTACAGGAAGACTCCTGGCACATGAGCGGCCTCCAGGATCCTGCCCCAGCATACACTAGGTTGGCTCCCCACTTTCCTAGGAAGTAGTCTTTTCTGGCTGGTGGTCTGATTGATCTAAGTCCATGTCTTACAGATCTATTAATATTTCTTCTCTCCTCTCATATAAGTAAAACCAAAACCAAAACCAAAACCAAAAAACTCCAGCCAGATCATTGTTATGATTCCCAACCTTAGAATCTTTTATCTTTGAAAGTACGATACATGCATTTCAGTGGCAGTTATACAAAGTTTTAATTAGTCTCTAATCAAAATGAGTAATAAGATTTGCATTGGAAGCTACTTCAGTAATGAACCCTTCTATGTTTAGATTTCTCAAGCACCTTGTACTATAACGTAATACTTAATGAGAAAGAAACTAGATTATCGAAATATTATATTATAAAAATTTCCTCCCATATTAGTTAGGAATTAAAGGGAAAATATGATTTAGAAAAAAAAGAAGCTGCAGACACCTAAATCTTGAGATAAAATAGATAGCATGACTCTCAATACCATTATTATTTCTAAGTGAGGCAGAAATACTTCCACGGAACATATAAACAATTGAAAAGTTCAAGTAAAGAAAACATTACTGAAGCTAGCAGCAAATGGAAGAGTGTTTCTTTAAAACTCTGACCACTTACCGTCTCAAGAGATGCGAGTTTTAAAAAAAATGAATGTTTCATTATTTTCCACAATTGGGCGAATTAAGAGTGCAATCAGCGGGCCAGATCATGCAGGAAGAAAATATCATTAACTGTGGTTTCTTTAATTGTCCTACCACCAGCGTCCTCTTAGGCACAACTGGGAGCCAAAAGGGCACAGGATGGTAAGTTTGCCATGGTGGTGTTTCGGACACAAACTCCAAAGTGTAGCTGTAAGTAGAATGTACTGTCCTCAGTTAATTTTTTTCTCCACAGTGAACATGAACTGTCTTCATGGCACAGCTAAGTCGGAATGATGTTAACGTTTCATATAGACACAAATACAAACATTTTCCAAAACTATCTGCTACAGCTCATTACCCAAAACTACCTGCAAGGGCACATAAAGCAAAATAAGTCAGACTCACCAACTTAAATGGATTTATATTTTGTTTCATTTCTAATGTCCCTGAAGATGCTCTGTGAGATGTGAGCTCCTTTCTTAGACTACTGCAGTGTCATTTTATGGCAAATAGTGATGCCTTACTATTTTAATATACAGTACAAATAGCACCATCCCTTCTCAAGGGCTTAAATCAATTTATAGATTCATACACTTCATGTATTATATTGGAAAAAGAAAGTGTCACGAAAGGTTGTTTAAAAAGCACCAAAAGAGCAAATGAAATGCTCAGTAAGGAAATACAAAGCTACATGATTGTTCAAACTCAGTGAGAAGTGCCGATTTGAAATTCAGGTCCAGTGTTCCTCATCCTCAAGGAAGAAAAAACTGACTCTACTGATACTTGTAAGAGTATTGCTCGTTTGGTGGGGTGCCTGGGTGGCTCAGTCGGTTAAGCGTCCATCTTTGGCTCAGGTCATGATCTCACAGTTCGTGGGTTCGAGCCCCGCATCGGGCTCTGTGCTGACAGCTTGCTCAGAGACTGGAGCCTGTTTCAGATTCTGTGTCTCCCTCTCTCTCTGGCCCTCCACTGCTCATGCTGTCTCTCTCTCTCTCTCAGAAACAAATAAAACATTAAAAATTTTTTAAAAAAGAGTATTGCTTGTTTGAGTGCATGAGCAAGAAGACAATGGAGAATTAACTTTATTTTAGAAAATGGAAGATACAGCCCTGGTCTTTATTTCAAGTGAACTTGGACAAGATGCTTGGCCTTGCCTCCTTTGTAAAATAAAGGTTGTTGAAAGAAAAAAGGAAGGAAAGAGAAGAGGAAGAGAGGGAAAGGGGAGGAAAAGAGGCAGGCAGGCAAGAAGCTGGTTAGTCTGCATTTGGAGGACTGCTCCTCTGGGCCAGGAACCATTTGTACACTTCTTAGAAAGAATAATGTGAGATCCAAGTTCCTCACCATCTTAAAATTTTGTGATTCTTCAGCATTTCATCTTTAGATAATATTGTTTTAAATCGGTTCAAGGAGGGAAATGCCATTATCCTCATTATCTTGTTTTCCATGAGGCTTAAATGTAGTTACTTCACCAAAGAGATGAGGTGTGGAAGGCAGAATCAGCCCCAATTATTAGCTTTTCCTTTTGAAAAAGTAAATCTGCTGTTTGGAACAAAGACCTGTTATCTATAGAGGGTAAGTCCTTTCATCTGTGGATCTGTCAATATATGGTCTCACACAATAAGGTATAAAGAATTCCAGTACTGCCACCTTTGTTACAGAGACAATTAGGGTGTCCAGTTATCCATTATTCATCACTCTTGCCTTAGCTCCAAATAGAACAGCAAACAGATCTAAGGAATAAGTATTCTTCACACTGAAGGATTCATCCTTGTAGCATCATGGTGTCTAGTCTCAGATAACCCTCTTGAACTTGTTGCTTGTCAGAGATTTCACTGGCATGTTTTCTTTTGAGGGGACAAAGCAGGAGTCTGTCTGTCTCTCTCTCTCTCTTTTTTTTAAATATTCTTCTATCATTCCCTCATTGCCTTGAAGCAGTTTTCTTACCCATCTCACTTCCCACTACAGGTCCATGCAGGGGTTTTTTATGTACTTCACAGCTTTGTTTTCCTACATACTTTTCCCCATTCTCCATCTCTATTTCTGTTTTTTTGCCTCTTCCAGTAGCTGAGAAACAAATATGAAGTTTGACTTTTATATTCTGAAAACTATATTTTTATAGGAAGTAATCTCTCCAAATATTTCAAATTTAAAAGACCATTGATCCTAATCTAATGTTTACTACAATTAAAGGAGAGAATATATCTTATCCTCTAACTTATTCTAAACATGCTGGTTCAGTTTATTTTTTTATTTTATTTTTTGAAGAGCATTTTCTTTTCTTTATTTTTTGTTTGATATTTCTTCATTTTAATTCCAGTATAGTTAACATACAGCTTTACATTAATTTCAGGTGCACAATATGGTAACTTGGCAATTCCATACATTACATACTGCTTATCATGATAAGTGAACTTTTTTTTCTTAAATAGTTTATTGTCAAGTTGGTTTCCATATAACACCCAGTGCCCATCCCAATAAGTGCCCTCCTCCATGCCCATCACCCACCTTCCCCTCTCCCCCACTCCCATCAGCCCTCAATTTGTTCTCAGCATTCAAGAGTCTCTCATGGTTTGCCTCCCTCCCTCTCCCCAACTATTTTTCCCCTTCTCCTCCCCCATGGTTCTCCGTTAAGTTCCTCCTAATCCACCTATACATGCAAACATATGGTATTTGTCCTTCTCTGCCTGACTTATTTCGCTCAGCATAACACCCTCACGTTCCATCCACATTTCTACAAATGGCCAGATTTCATTCTTTCTCATTGCCATGTAGTATTCTATCGTATAGATGAACCACATCTTCTTGATCCATTCGTCAGTTGATGGGCACTTAGGTTCTTTCCATGTTTTGACAATTGTTGAGAGTGCTGCTATGAACATTGGGGTACATGTGCCCCTAGTCATCAGCACTCCTGTATCCCTTGGGTAAATTCCTAGTAGTGCTATTACTGGGTCCTGGGTGGGTGAGGGGGTTCTATTGTTAATTTTTTTTTTTTTTTTTTGAGAAACCTCCACACTGTTTTCCAGAGGGCCTGCACCAATTTACATTCCCACCAACAGTGTAGGAGGATGCCCATTTCTCCATAACCTCACCAGCATCTGGAGTCTCTTGATTTGTTCATTTTAGCCACTTTGACCAGCGTGCCATTAGGTGGTATATCAGTGTGGTTTTGATTTGTATTTCCCTAATGATGACGGAGCATCGTTTCATGTGTCTGTTGGCCATGTGGATGTCCTCTTTGGAGAAGTGTCTGTTCATGTCTTCTGCCAATTTCTTCACTGGATTATTTGTTTTTCAAGTGTGGAGTTTGGTGACTTCCTTAAAGATTTTGGATATTAGCCCTTTATCTGATATGTCATTTGCAACTATCTTTTCCCATTCCATCGGCTGCCTATTAGTTTTATTGATTGTTTCCTTTGCCGTGCAGAAGCTTTTTATCTTGATGAAGTCCCAATAGTTCATTTTTGCTCTTGATTCCCTTGCTTTTGGGGATGTGTCAAATAAGAAACTGCTGCAGTTGAGGTCAGAGAGGTTGTTTCCTGCTTTCTTCTATAGGGTTTTGATGGTTTCCTGTCTCACATTCAGGTCCTTTATCCATTTTGAGTTTATTTTTATGTATGGTGTGAGAAAAATGATCTAGTTTCATTCTTCTGTATGTAAGGAAGAGAATTACCAAAGTGAAGCCTCTGTTTAGAGTAGTAAAGTTTTAAAATTCCAAACCAGTAAAAGTAATCAGAATGATAATATTAAAAAATGAGAGGGATCTTGAGTAGCTCAGTCAGTTAAGCATCTGACTCTTGATTTGGGCTCAGGTCATAATCTCAGGGTTAGGAGATCAAGCCCTGTGTAAGGCTCTGTGCTGGGATGGAGCCTGCTTAAGGCTCTCTCTCCCTATCCCTCTGCCTCTCTCCTGCTCTCTTTCTATCTCTCTCTTCAAACACACACACACACACACACACACCAAAAAAACACAGATATATGAAGGGTACCTGGATGGCTCAGTTTGAGCATTTGACTCTTGATTTCCACTCAGCTCTTGATTCCATGGTTCTGGGATCAAGCCCTGAGTTGTGCACTGCACTGAGCATGGAACCTGCTTAAGATTCTCTCTTTGGCCACCCCCTGCCACCCCACCCCCCATGCTTGTGTGTGCTCTCTCTCTCTAAAAATAAATAAATAAATAAATAAATAAATAAATAAGACACGTGATATTTTTTCCAAAGATACAAACATGCAATCATAATCTAGTGATCTATCCCATGATAAAATACTTAGGACATAGTTCAACTCTAATTATGATAAATGTGAGCAAACACTTCGTCGTTAGAAAAACCTTGTGAAGTAATGCAGTTGTGTATGCAGTAGGTTTTAGCTGTTGTTTGAGTTGATCTTATTGTATTAAACATAAAGAGGAATAAAAGAAAGTAAGGAACACAATTGGGCCAGAATGCCCTGTTGGATTATGCATACTGGAAGTCAATGGGGCACTTTGAGGGACGGCCACTGAGGAAAACTGGCTGTCCTTTGTGGTCGGTCTCAAATGAGTCAATGTTAAGTTTAAATCTCAAACATGTCTGTCTCAGCTCTAGCAACCACAAATGAACTTTTATTTTGTTAAAATGTTTATTTTCTTTGAGAGATGGAGAGGGTGTGTAAGCACAAGTTGGGGAGGGGCAGAGAGAGAGAACAACAGAAAGAAAGAGAGAGGCGGGGGGGG